>NW_015090880.1:12181755-12297860 GCF_001431845.1 Calidris pugnax
CGCGACTTGGGGACCCTGCCGAGGGGCAGGGGGGGACAGCTCGGACCCCCAAAGCCTCCTGAAAAGGGATGGAGAGAGAGAAGGAAAACAATAATAATAATAATAATTAAAAAAATCAGCACCCCCAAAGCAGCAACAACAACAAAGCCCACAACAAACAAGGAAATTCTTTGCAGCTGTGGAAACCTGGCTGTTCTTGTGTTGGAGTGGGATTTGTGTCTGTGTCCCCCCCACTCCCCAGCCCGCATCATCCCCCAGGCAGCTGATGGTGCGTGTTATTTCGGGGCACCTCTGGGCAGCCCGGGGTGCAGGAGCCAGCGGATAAAGTCCTTCCTCTTGTGCAAGCCAAAGTTTGGGGGGTAGAGAGGGGGTAGCCTCCAGAATACGAGGCTTTGGGAACGTTTCTGCAGTTTCTCAGATGTGGTGGGTTTGGGGAAAAAGCAATGGGGAGACCCTAAAACCTCCCTTCTTCCTCCCTCCCTATGTCCGGGGAGCAGCGCAGCCACCTTGCAAAAGGGATGAGAGCAAATAGATTTCTTCCTGGCTCTTGGCTTCTATTTTTTTTTTTTTTTTAGGCTTTTCCCCCCATGCACTTTCATTTTAACTTCTTAGAAATGCTGGGCCTGGTTTATGGTTCTGTCCGGGAGCAGGAGTCAGCCTGAACAGATTTAAAATCTTCTAGGGAGCAAGAGAAAAGCCTAAAGAGATTAGTCCTAAACTGGAAAAAGCTGTAGCAGTATGCATAGGAAATGACTGTCGGCGTATCTGAGCCCGAATACTGCTGGGCTATCAGTTGTGCTGGACAGACCGTCCAGAAATGACAGGTTGGGAAATATGTCCCCGTGTTTCAGCAAGGTCCCGGGACTTAACATTTTAATGTTACTCTGAGTCAGAATATGCCTTCTCTGTTTTTTGGTTGGTGGTTTGGTTTTTTTTTTTTAGTGTCGCTGTTTTGTTTTAGCTGGCAATTAGATGGACAGGTTTTAAACACAACATGTTTCTGGCAGAAAGGAGATCATAACAACCCAGGGAACTCTTAAAAGTTGGAGACGGCCGTGCTGCCGTGTGCTGTTGAACAGCTGCTGTATTTCACTCCAGAAGCAGCTGTTTTTCAGGGCTCAGGCACTGAGGTCCCTCTATAGGTGCTTAAATTTCTAGCGTGTTTTGGGGGCTCTTAGAGATGAAAGTGCCTTATGTAAACAGCATCATTAGTTTTCATAGCTTGTGTAGCCCTGCCTTTTTGTGTGTTTTTGTTTTTTAATCTTCTGGTTTTGGCTGTGTCTTCAGGCAAAGTAGGGATGAAAGCCTTTTGGTTGTTAGTCTGGCCTTTAGGATAAAATATAGCCCGGGCCCGATCCTGCATTCCAGGCATTCCCCAAAATCCACTTGGCTGCTCTGCAAGTTTTGAGAGTGCACAGAAAGCAGATCTGGCCCGTAATGTCCCTGGATCTGTTTGCCTCTGACAGTCTCCTCTCTTCTTAAAATTACTCTGGTTACACCGAGTGACATTGCTCCTTGTCAAAAGAGATGGGGAAATAACTGTGCTGGCTGTTTTCTGCTGAGGGACGTCACTCACAGCAGTTGCTAGGAGTTTGTTGGATTTTTCTCCCCCTCCTTTCAGCCCTTATTCAAATTAGGGTATAGTTCTATTCCCAGTGGATTATATGGATATTTTGATATGTGGCCCTCTCGTTCTCGCAGCCATTTAAAGAACACTTAAAGTTTTTGGTTTTGTTTTTGGTTTGTTTTTTTTTTTTTTAAAAAAAAAAAGAACCTTACCAACGGCTTTTGGTGCAGGCTCTTTCCCCGCACACACAGAGCACGCCAGCTTTTCTTAGAAAAAAACCACGTTGCAGTCCAGATTTCACTCATAGCACCATTCTTCAGAAGTTCAAGCTGGAACAATGCAGACATAGAGGGGAAGATCAGAAATGATCTGAGGGCAAGTTTTCCTTTCTGCCCCACGCTTCACAGGGCAGTCACCAGGTTTTGGTGCAAGATAGAAGCAAGGTGCTTGGGTGAATTCTTACTGGAAGCCAGTACAAACTTCTCAGAAGCAGATTGAGTTTTCTGCTTCAAAACTGGGAATAGCTCAGCTCTGGGACTTCTGCTGGAGGAACTTTCCCTCAGCAGAGATTTAAAAAAAAAAACCAACAAAAAACTCCTGTGTGTTAGAAATAGTTCATCACTTCTGACTCTTCACTTTTACTATAAGAAATGATTATAGGCTAAGGTCACAAAACAGAGCCACTAACCTCTGTTTGAACTTCCTCGTGTTCAGCACATGTGGGTATTTCATTATCGGTTCAGAGGCATAGCTGACTGACAGGCCATGCATACCAGGAAAATGTGCAATCTTGCTTTTAAGTCTTTCTTTCAACCTGTCCCTGCTTCCTCCATGTGCGTATGAAGGAGGAAGCTGTATCTTTAAGAAATATGGTTTTTCCTCCTTCTGTTTCCTGTGCAATATTAATAGTCGCTGCCAACGGGATGGAGCTGTTTGAGGGTGTTGTGTAAAATATCTCTGCGTTCGCTGCAGCACTGAGTACACAGACGCCTTTCTCCGGAGAAGGCAGAGACAGGGCAAATTTTGGAGATCAGGCAGCAAGGATGCTCTGCAATAGCTGTAACAGCCATCCCCTTCCCTGCACAAAACTGGGAGCTATTGACTATTCATGGCAAAGCGTCCAAAGCGCAGCGGCAGAGCCTGTGGAAAATGACAGCGTGTAACAAGATTGACTGGCATTTCCTTCGCGCTGGGTCACATGCCTCCTAATTCACACACTCACAAAACCTCATAGGCTGATCAAATGACTTCTATCTCTGCAGTCCACATACCTTCCACAGAAAGAGTTGTTTTATTATGCACATACACAGCTCTGTTTTCAATCAGTCACCTTGAGCGAATGACTGAGGGCCAGTGTTCGCTCCCTCCGGAGGTCTCTGCGTTTGCTCTCTAAGAGGCATAGTCTCCATCCGTAAGCAATTTATTTTTTTTTCCTCTGGGGGAGGGGGAAAAAAAAAAAAGAAGAAAACAAATAGACAGATGTCCCCCCCTGCCTTCCCTTCCCCAGAAACCTTTCTAGGAAGTGTGCTTGGCTTAACTTGGAAAGCGTGGGACGGTCACTGCTGTCAGCAAGCGTTACGGTGGTCTGTGCTAGGAAGGATGGATTTTTGCCTTTGTGCCTCCGTGGGGCTGCAGTGGGATTATGGCACATGTGAGCAGGGGCTTGTGGATGCTGCCCGCTCGCTGCCTCGACACGGGAGGACACGGGGAGCACGGCTGCCCGCTGTGGGTCCCGGCAGATGGAGATGGTGGGGGTCCGTACGAGCCCTCCCAGTTTAGCAACTGGGGGGGAGGGGGGGGTTCACATCAGCTCAACCTCCGTACCCAGAGAGAGGGGAGTATGGAGCGAGGAGGTGAAACCAGCCACCAGCTGGCTTGCCAGGACATGGTAATTAGCTCAGCGCAGTGCCAGCCTTATTAAGGGCAGTGCAGGTGATGATGACGTTGGCACACTGATTCATTACATCTGGAGGGGGAAAATCCGCCTAGTAAATGCTGAAGCACAGTAAATATTTTTGGCTCCTGACAGATTGATCCTTGCATTATGCTGATTAGCCTATATTTGTGGAACCGAGGAAGTTAAAAATAAGGTTGGTGGAAAGCTACAAGATAAGGAAAGGATTTGCATTTTATGGCCACCAGCAATAAACTTCTTTTTTTATTTGGCTTTTTTTGGGTGGTAAAAATTTCAATACTTTATTTTTTTCCTCCCCATTCCCTTCTTTGGCTCTAGGTTTCACGGTTAGGTGAAAGCCCGTAATTTATTTTCTCTTGTCAGTAATATTCTGGAAGGGGGCTGTAAATCTAGAGCACACACAGTTGGGAAATGATTTCTGAAAGAATTCTTTTGCAAATACGTGGTGCAATCCTGCAAAATGCTCCGGCCCTGACAGTCCTTAGGGGGTGGTACAGACCTATCAAAGCGTGTAGCAGCATGTGTGCTCAGTGAGACTGGATGCTTTGGACTTTCCTGCGAGCTGGAGGGCTTTATGAGCTTTAGTTCATGGAGATAAATGATTAAACCGACTTCTAACTGTTGCTGTTTTGTTTTCCTACACTCAGGCTCTCACCTGAACTTTCACCGCCTGGTATATGCTGTTGGGATATCCATAACAGATCGCCCAGGAATGGTGGATCACTTGGTGCCTACTGATGAATCCTTTTCATCTACAAGATCTTCTCTTGGATACTTTGGGGACATGACAGCAGGGGTGAGGTCCTACCAAATGCTGCCCTCTCCCCTCTCAGAAGATGACAGCGACTCGTCCAGCTTTTGTTCTTGTTCCAGCCCTGACTCCCAGGTTCTCAGCTCCAGCTATGGAAGCACGTCCAGTGCGGAAAGTCAGGACAGTATCTTAGACTACTTATTGTCCCAGGCATCTTTGGGGAACACTGCTGCATCATGGTGGGACAAAAGGAGACTTCAGCCGATAGTGAAAGAGGAGTACTTTAGATTGCCTGAATTTGCTGTGGATATGGAAGACTCAGGACCATTTCAGCCCACGCTTGAGGAAATTGAGGAATTTCTGGAGGAGAACATGCAGTTGGAGCTCAAAGAAAGACCTAAAAGTGAGACCAAGGACTTGAGAGCTTGCAGTCAAGTTTCTGTTGCTTCACTACAGCAAAAAGACCATATGTTGCCCAGCGCTAGTTTAAAAGAGAGTAAAAATGAACAGTTGAGCAGCTCAACGGAAGGTGGCCAAGCTTCAAATGGAGGAATGTCCCTGGAGAATGGGATACCGGTTATGCTCCAAATTCAGCCTGTACAGATCAAACAGGAGTCCAACACGAGCCCCAGTTCCCAGGGACCAGCACAAGAGAACATTAAAATTGCACAGCTCTTAGTCAACATCCAAGGACAGACATTTGCCCTTGTGCCTCAGATAGTTCAGTCATCCAATTTGAACTTGTCCTCTAAATTTGTCCGCATTGCTCCCGTCCCCATCGCCGCCAAGCCAATTGGGCCAGGAGGCATGATGCAGGGTCAGACGGGAATCATCATGGGTCAGAAATTTCAAAAGAACCCTGCAGCAGAACTCATTAAAATGCACAAGTGTTCTTTTCCTGGTTGTACCAAGATGTACACGAAAAGCAGCCATTTGAAAGCCCACCTGAGGAGGCATACAGGAGAAAAGCCTTTTGCGTGCACGTGGCCGGGTTGCGGATGGAGGTTAGTATTGGGGGGCAGCGTTGTCAAATCCCCCTTCCACTTCTTGCTCGCTTGACCTCACTTGCCGAGCAAGTAGGTTTGCACTCTGATTTATAAACTGTTTCTGTTCCCAAAACTTGCTCGGTTGGTTTGAGAATTAAGACCCTTTTCTTCCTGTTAGGTAATCCAGGGGCTTTGATAAATTAAATAGTAGAGCATCACCTGCCGGCATCAGCTGTTTAAGTGTCTTAAAAAAATAAAAGTAGTCCATCATAATTTGTGTTTCGTTCCAAGAGGGTCAGATTAAGCTTGTTACCACGGGCAATACCTTGTGTTCCCTTCGGTCTGGTTGCAACAGACCAGCTGCAGCAGATGCTCGGCTGGTACCAGCTGGGGGCTGTCAGTGAACTGGGTGGTTTAGGGCAGAATCACTGTGCGTGGCTCCAAGTGCACAGGGCTGGATGTCGTCACTGAAGGGCTGTGGTAAGCAAAAGTGGTTAAGAAAAGCAGTATTCTGTGCAGTTTTGTAGAAAATGCACTCCATCCCACTCCTTTTGGAAATGCTGGCAGTGACGCTCTGGCATGCGTTGGGTTTTATTCTCTGCATTGATTCAGAAAAATGCGTGGGTGCCACTCGAAGTTGCAAAAAGCTGTCAGATGTAACACCATCCCCAGAAGGCTGAGGTGGAGTTAAGCATTGCTTGAATGGAAGATTGCAGGTTTGATTGAGCAAAACGTTACACAGAGGGTATCGCTTGATTTTTCTTTTTTCTCTTTTTTTTTTTTTGTTATTTTTTTAAAGCTAGATGAAAAATTGAAATGTTGTTAAAAAAAAATCAACTTTTTATTTTAAGGAAACTGACAGAAGCCTTCCTCTGTCTTTCCAATTAGCTGTATTACTAGCCTGCCTGCTGGCAAGTGTTAATATACAGCACCACAAAATATGATAGGAGGAAACAAAATCTTAACTCCCTTGTATTAAATTAAACCAGATTTCTTTCAAAGAATATCCTGCAGAGCTTCAGTGAGCAATGTCTAATGAGGGAATGGGTTGTGACCATGAGGAACAGACGAGGTAAAAAGTAACAGGAGAGGGTTGTGTAAAAATGCAAATATGTGAGACACGCAGCAGTTAGAGATGGCTGGATTGGTTTGAGGGAAAAGGTCAGAATGGGGCTGAATCCTCTGCTCCCCAACTGGACCAGTTTGAAATTTGCCTCTCGGCGGGATGGAGGAGATCAATGCAATTTGGTGATTTTCTTTCCTGTTTCAGTTTATGGTGGCTCTACAAACTGGTGGTGATTTTTCTTTCCTTTTGTGCTGGTGGCACTTCTCAGTGGCTTGCTGCTCAGGATGCACGAAAATTAAAGCCATATTGTTTAGCTGACTGGTCCCATAAGCCGCAGGCTGGTTTGCTCCTGACCAGCAGCAGAGGCACTCACTCCTTCTCATTTGGTTGCCAGAGTACATGTGCGCAGGGAGCAGATGTGCCTCCTGCCTGTGAACGTGCCTGTGGGTGTCGTGTTGGCTTTCCTTGCGCTGGGATGGGAGCGAAGCTCTCATTTTTTTGACAAATGCATGTGGCAGGTGAGGGTTTGTCTGATCCACGCTGAGATTTATACCACTGTTCCCTGTGACTTGTGTGGCTCAAGATCAGGAGCCTGAAGTGTTGCCTGTGGGTGACCTTCTCCTGCCTGTCTTATTACAGAGCTGGTGTTTCCCAGGGTGCAAAACCATAGGGGACATTTAGAAAAAATATTAAGTGGTAAGGGATGGAGATTGAATTTACACCGGGAGCTGTAAATGCCTTCTTCCAGTGTTACAGAGGATGGTGTGGATCAAAAGCAGGATGCAGGTGTAAGGTGGGCCAAGAGAAGGGCAAGTCCCGCAACCGGGAGCACCCTGAACTTTCACTCTCAGCCAGCCACAACTTTTTAAAGGTGAGGAGCCCAGCAGGGGTGAGAAATTGATCACCTTAGCTATGAGGAATGTGTGTCCTGTCCACAAACAGCTGCTGGAAGGGCTTTTCAAACTCCCTGTTGCTGGTTGTCTTGTTGCATTTCACAGCTCACGCTGGTACCCCAGTCCCCAACACCCCAAAACTTTGGCAGGGCTCTGCTCCGAGGGGGAAAGTTTGTAGCCAGCAGGAGAGGCAGCGCTTGAGGAGCTGCTCCCTGCACTCCCAGCAATCCTTAGCACCATCCGGAGATCCCTGCACATCCCCTGCGCGCTGCTCCCACATCAAAGGCCAGACCCAATTGAGCACGGAATTACTCAGTCCCCTTTCATCAATAAAGCATGTTTACCTTTTCCAGAAGCTCAGCGAGAGCTGTGATCTCACATGACTTAAGTCAAACGCATCTGGACTCTCTGTTTGCTCCCGGTTTTATATTATCTCAAATTTAAGCGCTAAAATACTGCTGGGCTCTGCTTTCCCCCTCCTTTGCCTGCATTCTTGTGCTTGCGTATTTATTTTTTCACCAAAGACACTTAAGATCTGACCTCACCGAAGATAGTAATTTCAAAAACAAAACAAAGTGTTGCCTAGCACAAAGTGGCTGAGCGGTAGGGGGGTTCAAGCTTTCCCAGCTCCCTGGGTAGTCCTGCTATGGATAAGTTTCATGCACCAAGGTAGGGGTGCACACACAGCAGACCCCTGGGACAGGCTGGGGAGCCCCAGGCACCTCCCTGGAGGAGGCTGAACCTTGCTTGTGCTCTTCCTTGGCACAGGGCGAGAGCTGTTTTTCGGCAGGCAGCAGAGAGGCCTTCATAAGCGGCCGGTGACCCGTTGCGTCCAGTAGCCCGCTGTACCGGTCGGCGCGCTGGTCCGTGTCCTACCAGCCTGTACCTTTGGCACAGGGCAGCCTCTGGTTAGCCCTGCTCCTGTGACAGCCCCACCAAAAAGCAGGGCGGGCTGGTCCCCAGCAGCCGTGGAGCAGGAGAAGCTCTGGCTTTCCCCTGCCCTGTGCAGCAGCGTACAAAGCTGCGGGTGTTGTAGGGCCTGGGGGATTAGGCAATGGCGTTCAAATGCCCTGCCACAGCGCTGGGCTGGAGGCACTTCCCTGCAGCTGGCTCTGCAGGTGACACCTGGTGTGGTGGGGAGGGTTTAAAGGCTTGTGGTGCATGGGACAGGGGGGGAGCGTGGGGAGGACCACACGTGGGATGCGTCAGGGCGGGCATCCCGCAATCACCTGTTTCGCCGGTGCTGTGTGAAGGAGTTTGCAGGTTTGCTGGAGGAGCGCTGGTTCACTGTAGCTGTGCTTTGGAGATGGGCAAGATGAGTCCAAAGCCTGCCCTCCACAGCAGAGGAGAGGTACAGCCTGGGTCAGTCTCAGTGGCTGGTGGCCATGGTAGGGACCATGGAGTAGTAGGCTGAAACTATTGACCTTTTTTGCCCATTGAGCCACATAGCGATGTCCTCGTTTGGCCAGGAGGCACAGGACACATCCTACACATCGAGGGAGCTCTAGGATTTGTCTCCAAGTGAGATGTAGTTACAGTTCCTTTCGGGTCCTACTAGACAGAGTGATGAAGGATACTCTTCTAGTTGCTGTGAGATTAACCATATCCCTTCTCCTTTCTTTTGAAGGAGGAATCTTTCTGGAAATGGCAGTGACTTGGGATAGTGAGGTGTTCCTCGGGGGTCCCTTGTGTTTGCTTGAATTTGGCATTCCACTGGGGATTATTTGCAGTTTTCTTGGGGTGATCTTAGTGCCAGAACGTGCTGCAAATATCATTTCACTGCAGAGCCAGGCCACCAGATCCTCCCGGCTTCCTTGTCCTAACCTTTGCGTTGTTTTTTTGTAAACACACCGACAGCTCGAGGTTTATTTCTGTGGGCTCTGTAAGCTGATCTTCCTGTGACTGCTGGGGAACAGTGTTGCAACATTCCCGCCTCTTCAGCTAAGGACATCGTTATGAGGCAGGGTGTATTTTTGTCGGATGAACTCACCCGAGTTCCCGGGGTATGAGAGGAGCTGCTCATTTCTGATATGCACCTCTTTCTCCCTCACCATCCATGCAATCTCCACTGAAATGCACTCGCGGAGCTCTTAAGAGTGCAGGATTAGCCATGTGCATGCTGCACTTCTGTTGCAGATGGTGACCTTAATGGCCAAGGACATGGGACAAGGCAACCCAGCCACATCTGCTTTTACTCCTTCTCTGAGTGATAAGCCTGTATGTAAGAGGACAGCTCTTTGCAAAGGTGCTTTTCCTTCTCTGCTCCCTCTTTTCCCTGGTTGCCACCACTGGCAACAGGTCCATTCCTTGTCTGGCGCTGTGTCCCACTGAGGCAGTCTGCACAGACAGTATCCTGCCTTCTCCAGAATGGTGCTTAGTCCCACTCATCTGTAACAATACAAGAACATCCCTCCAGGGACGTCGCACTGGGACTAGCTCACTGCTAAGGACTTGGGAGAAATCCCTGGCTCTGCTGCTCCCTGGTCTGGACTGTGGTTTTGGGAAGCCATGACTGGAGGGACCCGTGTTGCTAGAGAAAGCAGATATGTAGATACTAGGGACAAAGAGAAAGCCCTGTCACAGCCTTAATGAAGGAGATGTGTCCCAGGCAAGGAACAGGTTGATGGCTCCATTAAGACATCTGCCTGTTGTTCTTAATGGTGAATTTGACTCTTTGACCATGAGGATACAAAAGCAAGGCAGGAAAGCAAGAGAATGGATGAAGGAGCATCCATTAGAAATGCTCCTGGAAGACGTGTCCACAACGTACCTTACCCATGGCGAGTATCTGCATCTGCTTTGCGATGGCTGCAGAACGCTCTCTGGGTAGCATCGCTGAAGGGCTGCAGAACTGTGGAAACCATTCCCAGCTTTCCCAATGCCTGCACCCTGTTCCTCAACTGATGATGGGAGATCAGAGCTAATTAAAACCTTTTTGTGGAAACTTATTTTTCTTGCATGAAGGACTTACTCGTAGGAGCCCAGCGGTCCTATTTTCCCCCTTTCATAAAAATAGTGTATTCACTGTGTTGGTGATGTGATATTTTGCTCCAGAAGGACGCATTTTTCTACATGTTCTTTCCCCCATTTATCCAGCTAATGCCCATGACTTCATTTATTTATTGTAAATAAACAGCTGATACCGTTTCTTGCAGGCTCTCTTTCTGTGCCGCTCTTTGTTACTGCTCTGGCAACAAAACACTTAATTGCCCTTTGTCAGGCAGCAAATTTTTTGTACCCATCTGGATGGGGCTGTTTTAGTGTGGCATTATTAATTAACCCTGTGGCTCCCAGTCAGGTCCAAGCTGGAAATAGAGCCAGCCCCACTGTTAAGACCAAAGGATTAGCTGATTTGGGTTCGGTAAAGCCTGTGGGATTCACGGTGGCTGTTTGGGGATTTTTCTGTGGAGATGGAAGGTGGGAAATATCTAAAATTGAAATGACCCTGGGAGACAACTTTGGTAATTAAAGGCTCAATCTTGATTTCAGTTTACCCATGAAGTAACTATGCTAATGGCCATTGGGGCCCACCTGGTTGTCAGCTGTTGTAATGTTGAGCATCTTTGGTACTGAGATGTTAATGACTCTTTATTTAGCCTGTGGGAGCACCTACAAAAGCCAATTTTTCAGGTGGGTCTGATAAGCCATGTAGCTCCTTGGTGGGTCTGTCTGTCTGTTATTTGGGGCCCTCCTCAAACTAGGTGCAATTACTGGATGTCTGTCGTACTCGTGCCAGCGGGAGCATGGGCCAGACCTTACTTGTGGGATGCTGGTTGGTATCTGTGCTTGAGAATGCAATCTGTGCTTGGATTTGCAGGAGGGAGGTTGTGGGACAGGCTTTGACGGGGATTGGTAGAAGGATCAAGCAGTTGAGCTGTACCCATGTTACTGGGTTTAGGGCAAGGTTGGTACAAACGTTGCCTCCATACATTGCTCTGAGCCCAGAGTTGGTGTGGGAGGAGGTTGATAATTGTGTGTTTGTATTGCCGCTGCTGACTGCTGGTTAGGACCAGATTGAGCCTGTTGTGTGTCCCTGTCATATTGTACATTTGGGTTTTGCCACAAGAAGAGTCTCCCAGTGGCCCGAGGGGATGGTTTTTTTCCATTGTGAGAGTGTAAGAACCCGTTTACCTGAAAAGGCATCTCTTCTCTTGCAGGTTCTCCAGGTCAGATGAGCTGTCCCGGCACAGGCGCTCCCACTCGGGGGTGAAACCCTATCAGTGTCCTGTCTGTGAGAAGAAGTTTGCTCGAAGTGACCACTTGTCCAAACATGTCAAGGTGCATCGGTTCCCACGAAGCAACCGCTCCGTCCGCTCCGTGAACTGATTGTTCCCGCTTTCCCCTTCCCGCCCAGCCATCCTACAACAGCCGATGACAGCACTTTGCTCACTATATTTCTAGTGATAATTTATTTGTCTCCACAGAACAGTCAATGCTGTTACTTGATACCACCATGTTTGAGTGTCCCATGTCCTTTGAAGATGATTTGAGAATGAAGTTCTTTTTGGGTCAAGGGAGGGGGGTGCTTCTTCCTTTTTTTTTTTTTTTTAAAGGATGTTATTTTCCTTTCCTTCTATCTTTCCCTCCTTTGCTGCTGCTTCTTTTGGAAATTACAGTGTTTTATTTTTAGCTGTTTTCTGCTGCACAGGAAAATGTAAGAGTTGCTTGCTGCTAGTTAATTATAGCCCTGGCATTCCTAAGAGCTTTGCTCATGTACAGGCCATTCATTGTGAGTTTTTATTAAGCTGCTCTATTTGTCCAGTTTGGAAACAGCAAATTCTTTTTGAAATGAAAACAACTCCTTTGTTTTTGGGTCGCCTGAGCCAAGGATTTGTAGGGGCTGGCCATAGGAGGAGGAACAGTGGGAGCTGGGGACAGGGGGAGGCAAGGCATGGAGAGCGCTGGAATGCGCCTCTCTGCCTCTCTGACTTCTCTGGCTCACATTCACCTTTTCCTTGGCTAGGTCTATATATAAATATTTATGTATATATATTCATACATACATACATATATATATATATATATATATTTAAGCAAAGGCATATCCCAAACAAACCCGGAAGCTCAGGCTGGATGAAATGGCTTGGAGTGGGGCCTTTTGGTGTGGCTGAGCGCGTACGGTGTGCATGCTTCTCCTGTCCTGTGCTGCCGTGGGGGTGGAAGGATGCCCATGCCTCGAAGGAAACGCTGCTTTCCTTTGAGTTTGGTTCTCAGCACCCACTGTCTTTAGCAGAAGAGCTGTTGTCTAGTGTCTAAAGCAGCAGGAAGCCATTTGTGGAATGGCTGAGCTCTGTTCCTGTCTCTGCTCCTGTCCTCTTGTGTGAGCTCGGGGGAGAAACCAGAGCTTGAGGGAGAAACCAGAGCGCCAGCCCTGGAGGTGCCCAGTGGTGAGCACCACTCGGGATGCTCAGGATGCTTGGGAGCACCAGGCATCCCGACCATCCACTGCAAGTCAACACCTCACTGGTTGGAGCTGAGTCTCCACTTGTCTGCTGGTGGCAGGGTCTTGTAGGATGTACCTGTACCCAGGGGAGGGTGGGAGGCATCAAGGCCAGGTGGGACAGCACCGTGAGATCATCTGTCCAAGGGCGATCTCCAGTGCTAATCCTCTCCTGACCCACAGCCATGTCAGAGCTCCATGCAGCTAGGGTGGGCGAATGGGTGAGAACAGCAGCCAAAAGAAACAAATTTGTACGGTGGCGAAGAAGGGAATTTAAACAAATAATCAGATGGTAGCAGGCAAGTGATTTTGTTTGTGTTTCTTCTTCTTGTTTTGTTTTTTTTTTTGAACTCTGGCGATTGTAAGAAGCTTTAGAAGAAAATAGAATTCAGTAATTAGGAATGATTTTATAATGGATGTTGCATTTCCTTTCCATTTGCAGGCGGCATCTGTTTGTCTCTTTGTTGGCAAAATGGGAAATAGGAAACTGCGATAGGAAACTGCGCTAGGCAGAGCAGGGCCCCGCGCTGTGCAAGAACAGCAGGTCTAGCTAAAGCGAATGCATTCCTTTTGTCCTCTAGAAATTAATATAAATGAACTATCATCTATTGACTGGTTTATATCACATCCTATGAATGTATGTAAATAAAACTGTACATAGATGCATATCTATATAAAATATCTTTTAATAACGTATCAAAATTTGTGTAAATTGGAAACAAAAAACCTATAAAGCCAGTGTACATAAGTTACAATTCTGTATATTTTCTTTTGTTCTTCATAAAAATATATTTACTTTGACAATAAAATGAAAATGGAAATTTTAAATCCCTTCTTGAAACTATTATTCATTAATTTCCTTTGTAGCCAGCTCTGTAATCAGGACATTAGTGCTTGAAATTTTGATTCACCTGGACATAGCTTTTCAAGTGCTGGGTACCAGGGAGGTGATGGAACAGATCTGAAGTTTTTCTCATCTCAGAAAGTTCTTGGGAGGCACGAGATGTTTCAGCTCTCCCTTTGCCAGAGCCCTCACACCTCACTTGGCAGCCACACTGGGACCCGAATGCCTTCTGTGGTTTCCGACCGCTGTGGAACAGGTCTGAAGCTGTAGCAAAACTGTGGTTAATACATTAGAGCAATCAGATTTTAAGGAAATTCAAGCTCTAGTAGTTTGTGTGAAGGAAGAAGGGCTTCAGAGGCTGCTTGAGACTGTGACGGTGACTCACTGTGTGACGGAGGACAAAAAGGACTCAATTGCCATGTGCCGCAGTTCCCTTTCTTGTAAAATGGGGATAATAATGCATCATGGTGATACTATGGGACTTAATTTACATTTGTGTGATCCTTGGATGGAAGGAGCAAGCAATAGGACCAGTAGTCACAGGATTAGGTTGTGAAAGAGTCTCAGCACGGTGGAGGTCTTGGTGCCAAGGCGCTTCAGTTGGCTCTTCTGTAAATCCCATGTCTGAAAGAGTGATGTGAAGGATCTGTGGTACAAAGCATGCCTCAGGCCTGAGGAGAAGACGCCCTGTCCTGCAACAACCATTGCATCCCATTCGTAAGAACAGGGGCACGAACATGATGCTCTTGTGATCTGCAAGCCAGGACACCTCTTGCACTGCGCTTTTGGTTGCTGGGCCTCCACTGGAAGAAGAAACCAGCAACATTACTAAGTGGTTAAATCACTTCTGAGTCTCCATGGGAGCAATGGTGCAGTGGGTCCAGATCTTCTCCCGGCAAGAATCACTCTGAGACTAATGGGCACTTAGCGATTAAAGTCCCTCCCTGATGAACAGCCACCAGAAACGCCAGCTGATGAGCCGGGGATCTCCAGACCCCTGATTATTTTTCCTAGAGAACCCCTGTCAGTCCGACAAGAGGACCGAGGGATATGGCAGAGTAAGTTTTGGTTGCTCCAGGCTGTTGTTACCTTCTGAGACGTAGCCTGAAGACCAGAGTCCTAATGACAGCTGTTTTAAGAGTGATAGTCGTGTACGTGCTTTAATTAGCAAGCCTGCACCAAGAGGATCTCCGATTCCCTTCTGTTCTCACCCTATTGACATCATGCATTAAACCAGCTGCTTTACTTTAACCAGCATCTCAGTCTCCTCCCCATCTCGTCTGGAGTTCTGATATTGCTGTAACATTGGGCAATTCACCCTGCAAGACACTCGGGGCAGAAGTTGTTATTTTTCTGCAAGAGGCGATACTTAAAGCTGAAGTGCAGTAATGCAAAATGCCTGCTGTTGGAGCACAGCAGTGCAGAAATCTAACATCTAAGCTATGTTTTGACCTGGAATATTTTCCATGAAATTCCACTTACTCTCTTACTCTTTCTTTTATTTTTTTTTCTTTTCTCTTTTAAGTATGGTTTTTTGAGTGTGGTTCTGAGTGTGGGTTATGTGGGTTTTTCTGGCTAATACCTGTAAGGAAATTTAAATTTATGTAGAAGTTGCAACATTTTGCTAAAAAGAGTAGGGCCATGTTTGCTGTGAAACAAGAGTTAGTTCTGCATGAAAATTGATGGTGTTTTCAGAGATTCATCACCAAAAAAGTAGAATTCCCAAAAGAAGATTTTGATGTTTATTTTATGTGGAGTTACTGGCCTGCCTAGGGTGTGCTGATTCATGAGAAAAACATGGCCTTGCCTTAAGCCTGATTACTCTTTACCCACCTGAAGATAAATATATATTTCAGTGCTTTGATGCCACATCTGTAAATTAGTTTATTATGTCCCTGCTTCAGCAACTCTGCACGGCAAAACACAGCATGGCATCGTTAATACATATGCATAGTGCTCAGCACCATGGTTTAGTGATGTTTGGGGTTTTTTTCTATTTTTAGTTGTTTTTGCTTTTAATCAGAATTAGGTTGATGGTTGGACTAGAAGATCTTAAAGGTCCCTCCCAGCCTAGACAATTATATAATTCTATGATAAATCCCAATGACTTAAACATAAATCTCATTGGCTTAGAATAACTGAGTTTCTGAGGTGTGAGTAGACACGCGTGTAGTGTTAGAGCCTTTCACGTAATGATTGTCATCTGGTTTCTAACACTTGCAAGATCTCTTTAAAGTTTCTAAAAGGTTTTAATGGGAATTTCTGGCTGTTCATAGTCTGTTGGTGAGAGCTAGGGATGGAGGAACAATGTTACAAAAGGTGAGAAGCCATCAGCTGGGAAGGTTGTACTTGAGGCATAAGGAAGAAGAGTAAAGTGATATTTCTGTACGGTGACCTGACTTCTTGTGACCTGCGGCTAAAGGCAGAGCAGTGGAGTGATGTGCCTGAGACCACAGAGCAACACAGAGGGGAAACGGGAACAGAAGCAAGAAGTCCCAAATCTCCTTTGCCCCAGACAGTGGCACAGACCACACATCATTAACTCACAGCAGGTTACAGAATGCAAAGAGTAATAGGACACGTAAGTGAGACATCAGATAAGCAAAGAAAGGTAAAGACAGGGCATGAGATAAAGTCAGGTTGCACTGATAACAGCTGCTTTTGGAAAGGATGCCAAGGAGAGAGGAACGAGAGAGCTCGCTTGCTGGTGTGTTGCACTGGGGAGTCACCAAGGTGAAACGCTCTAAAAAGAGTCCTGCTCCCCTGACCTGTGTTACAGGGGGGCTTTTTCTCCTGGTGCTTTTGCGGGGAGCTCAGGGAGCTGCTGATGGGAAGCAAACCAGCCCATGGAGCAGGGTGGTGTGACGAAAGGTGGCAAATCTGAGAAAGAGAGCTTGTGTTTAGCCCCTGCCATGTTTGCAACAGTCCCCTGCTTCCCACCCTTCCCAGGGGGTTGTTACCACTTAAATCCTTCTGCTGGGAGCCTTCTCCTTGCCTAAATGGCCACTATATGTTTAATCCAAACAAGCAGGTGACTCCAGCTCCAAGCTGGTGGCAATAAGCCAGCGTTAATGATTACCCCGGGCCCCCCGGGTTATGTAAGCCCGCGTGTGCTGTACCATGGGCTCCCGGCTCAGACCTGCCCGCCCCGTCTGGGAGAAATACCAAGGACCTGCCAACACACAGAGAAAGCTCTTTGGAGCCAGCTGGGATTTTCCTTCTCCCCTTTTGACAGCACCTATGAAGCCCGTTATTCACTCGGTTCGGCGACTGCCGTGCTTTTGCTTGCTTGTTATTCAGAGACATTGCTTTTAAAGACTGAGTTGAGCCTAAGCTCCCACTGACTTCAGCACAAGCCAAGGACAGTGACTGCCATGCCTCTTCCAGGGGAAAAAAATTCCCAGCTAAGGCAGGAACTGCAGATCCTGATGGGTCCTTGGCTTCCCTTGCTCTTTTCTTCTGGGACATCTGTGCTTTTGTGGCTTTCAATCTCTTATCCCACAGGTTTATGTTTTGTTCTTTCTTTTTCTTTTTTTGGGGTGGGGGGTTGGGGATGTTTGAAGGTGTGTAGTGTGTGAAAAATAGATATTTTGAAGAATCTTCTAGCCTGAACATCTAGTGTGTGTTCGCATACAGCTACAGGGATGGGACTTAATGACTCTTCTAGTCAATGATCCTACATCATGAGGTTTGTAGCTCCTCAGTGCTCAGCGTTCTACAGGCCTGAGCTTTGATTTCCTCTGCCAGCTCAGTGCAGGTCTTCCTCTAGCTGGAGCTGGAGCCCATCCTTCATCTCTTGCCACGTTCCCTACCAAGTATCACTTTTCTAATGGTTTTGTAATTATGCTGGCTCAAAACCCATGAAAGTACTTGATCTACAAAGCTAAGTCTGGATGAACTCCTTAGCCCTTGGAGAAGTCTGCTGTGGTGAGTTTTCATCTGCTCACCTGTCCTGCCCCATGGAGAGTGTATGCCTTGGCCAGCATCATCCTGAGCCCCAGCTTGCTATTTAAGCATTCTGCGGTTTAGAGCAACCTCTGACAAGGCTCTGGCCATCACGAGCAGAGGGCAGCGTTTGCGTCTCTGCCAAGTGCCTCAAGCTGAAGTGTTAGGTAAAATGGGAGTGAAATACATGAATGACAAGTAACTGTTGGGAAAGCCAGCTCTCCTCTTGCACTGGTGCATGTCTGGTAACTCTTCCCCTGCTCATCTTGGAGACATATCTACCCTGAAAGGGAGAGAAAATTGAGGTCAATGTGGCCTATAATTCTTTGGAAGGGAGCAGAGCAAGGAAAACACAAACTGAAGCAAGTTACGGTGTAACAGGCACTGTTCTGTCCTTTCCAGCACAGATAGAGTGACAGGCTCTTTTTGCAGAAAGGGCTCTGCTTGTTGGGCAGGAGGAGGGTGGTCTGAGCAAGCAGCCAGCATCAGAGCAGCTGCTCTGCAGGGCTCTGGGGCAACAGCAGCTTTATGGCAGGGGGCTTAGTGACCACTAGTCATAGGCTGTGCCTTGGACAGTTGGCAGGCATAATGAGAAGGGCCTGAGATTACTCACTGTTGGTCCTACAGGTCCCCTTTCTTGTATAAGGATGTCATTTTTCTCCTCCTGACTCCATAGCTGATTCTTGGAGTAGCCTTGAGTGAGTCTTAGCACTTCCCAAAGCAGAAATGTTATTTATCCATATGACCCAAATACCAGGAACCTCAATAATTACAAGGCGCTCTGAGATCTTCAGTGGAAACATCTATCCAGGAATTGTTTTGCATGTGATTGAGGGTGGAGTCCACAAAAAGAAAGGTACAAAGAATTACTGTTCTGTATCTAAAAAAGTCTCTGGCATCTGCCTGTCCTATTGAGTCCAGCGGGCACCAGCTTAAGCCCTGCTAGTTATTCCAACATTATGGTTGCAAATACAGGGATTTGGCTATTGGGCTGAAAAGCATCCAGGCATTTAGTAAACTCGCCTTCCATAAGTGAAGGACTGACGTGAATGTTTGAGTTTGGCTGTTGACTGCTGACTTTTTCTGAGAAGTCTATAAACAGCAGCCAGGTAGTCTCTCACTTTTTGTTTCTCTGGTGTGCGTTGTTTTTCCACGGACAACATGTCCTGGACCTGAGAGAGTTGGCTGGAGCTGGATTCATTCAGCCCGGGTGTCCCTAGTGGCAGATAATGCATTGGGGAGGGCAAAGGGCTTGGAAATTTCGTTGTGTCAGAACAGCCCTCCTGAAGCCAGAACGGCTGGAAAAACACCCGGTACAGCGCCGAGGGAAGTGGTCTCATGGACCGGTGCCTGTGCTGGACCTTGGCTGTGCTGTGCTGGTTCTCAGGTCTGACTAGGACACCGTGGCACCATAGAGCTGAGACACGGGTGTGGGCATCCCCGGGGCAGGGCTGACACGAGGAGCCTCTTGCTGTAAATGAGACCTCTCTGCCTCGGTGGATGTGGAAATGGCCTCTGGTACAGACCTGTCCCTTCTGGAAGTGCCAGATGCTATTGGGGAAGGTCAGCTTTGGCTGGAAGGGGAACATGGGGTGACGACCAACCTGTCCGCTCTCAGATAATCGAGTTAGTTACAGCTGACAAGTTTGCTGGTAAACTCTCCCTCTTGCTCCCTAGGAATTAATAGCACAACTGGAGGGTGTTCATTTACCTGCCACCCGGGACCTTTAGTCTCCTCACAGGCTATTCCGACAACTGATAAATAAACATACATTAGTAACACATTTTCCTTCAAGAGAGCATGGATTTTCTTTGGCACTGAAGCTTGCAACAGCTCTTGTCAGGCACTGCCTGGTTGCTTGAGCATTTACCCCTCGCTCAGTATCGCTGCCTTGTAGATAATCCAGGCTTGTGTGTGAGATCAGTGACACCCATGAAAGTTTAATGCAAATCAATCCAGGTCATGCCTAAAGGAATGATTAGCAAATTAGAATTGGTCCTGATGACTTCATGTGAGTTACCTGATACCCTGTGACAGATCCCTGGTGGGTGGAGGACTGTGAATCCAGGGAGAGCTGGAGCCACCTTCCTCCCTTTGCTCCTGCATTTTCACGCTCATCTCAGTGAAACAAATTAGCTGTGCTAAATTAATGTTAGTATTTGGCACTTCTCTAGCATCTTCCAGCTGAGGAGCAGAACATGCTTCCAGTGGGGAATTAAGCCTTTCAAGCGCCCTGAAGAGCAGTTGCCCCTTTCATTGTGCAAAGTCAGAAAAATAATTTCATTTGACCGATAGTTCTTGGGGAGCTTGTGGCAGAGCTGTAGAGCAAACCAAAATGTACCAATTCCTTCTCAGACCCAGGCCTTAATCAGAGCCTTATCACTTGATGTGATTTTGGGATGTGCACACACTGATGTAGAGATCCAATTAATCAAACTCCACTGTGGGAGAAGTGGGTGCTTTTTAGCCCTCTGGATAGGTTTAAGACCTGCATGAGGTCAAGCACAAGGAATAACAAGTGTGCTCATTTTGCTGCTGGAGCATGAGTGGTGTTGGTGCAGGTGTGCTGTGGCCCTTGCAGCTGCTGCAGAACCCGGGGAGCAGTAGGGGAACAAGGTGGCTGTATCTGCTTGTGACTTTTTGAGTTCTTGCAATGGCCCTTGGTGACCTCTGCAGAACAGTTCATGTTCTTCATCTTCCACAGGGACCATGTTGGCTCCCACAGTAAGTAGCAAGAAGTTCAGCTTGATTTTTTCCCCCTGACTTTATCAGCCCATAAAGCACTTCCACACTGCTTGAGACTTCACCCTTATGGTGTGATCAAAAGGAGGTTGATTAGCACCCTCAGCAGTTTCCTTGCACTAAAATCCAACTTGCACCTTGCAGTGCCTTTCTGTACATCTACCTACAATCTTTCCTTCCTTAACTTTGATACTTTCTGCTCATCAGGACTCTTCTCAAACACATTTGTTTTAAAGAAAATGACCATCCACTGATGCACTGTATGCGAGCTATCTAGCTGTTATCTATTAACACAAACATTTTAGATTGTGTAAGAGTGCCCCTTTTGAAAGTTAGTACAGAAGATCTAGTCCAATGTAATCCCTGCTGTTTATTCTGATCTTTTATTCAACTTCTGCAACTAGATAACTTGCACTGGATTTAATAAACTCTACTCTTTGCTGTGATAAGTTCTAGTTACTACTTTCAAGGTAGTTTATTGATTCAACAAATAACTAGTCACTCGCTAGAGAGATGTGCTGTTGAGAGAGAGGTATTTACCTGTCTTATTCATAGTGACTAAGTAGGTATATATAACCCACAGAGAAACCTCACAAATAGAGCCTGTGTCATAGATGCAATATATTCACAGAGCAAGAGATAGCCTGAGTCAGCTGGCAGTCTAACAAGATGTGCAGGACAAATAAAGCACATTTCTGCCTGCCCAGAAAAAAATAATTCCTTTTCATTAGAAAAAAAAAGCTGAAAGGGTTCACCAGAAGATGTGGGAGAGCAAGGGAGCAAGAGAGACAGGAGAATTGCTGGTGTGGTGGCAGGCCGTCACCAGGGACGCTGGCTGTGCTGGTTCAGTTCCCAGAGCTGTGGACTGGACCCTCAGTGTGGGTAGGCCATGCCTGGACCTGCCAGTGTTGGGTGTTTTCACTTCCTCATTTTCTTTCTACTGAGGCTTCCCTTGTGAACTGAGGACGTTGTGATTTAATCAGAAAGACTCTATGGATGAGCCAATGTTAAAAACAAATAAAGTTTCTAGTGCAAAATGTTGCAGCTGGATGGGGGTTTATTTAACTGATGTGCTGTTGGGGGACTTGGGGCAGTCACATAGCTATGCAGAGAGAAGGAGGAGTGGAATCTTCTCATAGTTTGCAATTGAGGACCCCTCATGAGGCCACATCTTTACCTACCTTAATGGGACAATGGGGTGCAAAGGCAGTGGAGGGCTCTCCGTAACCTACTTGTCTCTGCTGTCAGCACCTCCTTTCTCCTTCTTGTTCAAGGTCTTCCACCAGTCAAAACTTTTCTGTCAAATGAATTTCAGGGGGTTTTTTATTCTTTCCTTTTTCTCAAATGGGAATTTCAAGGAGAATTGTGTATTTTCATTCAAACCTAAGCAGTTCTCTTTGAAGCTGACTTTTCTTTCACTTTTCAGCAACTCCAGAAATGTGATTTTTATGACCAAAGCATGGGCAACTCAATGGAACAGATTTCTTTCACGTTTGTAGACATTTTTCATGGGACAAAGTCCACTGTTTCCACTGGGTGAGAGCCCCTTTTTTGTCTTAGTCTCACTTCTGTCAGTGAAGGCTAAAGTCTTAACTGAATTTGTTAGAGCCATGGCTTCACCCTCAGCTTGTTCTCAAGCAGCCTTCCCACTCAGGGTTAATGACTTTGCTTGCTGGGTTGATCTGGGAGGCCAGTGATATTCTCACCTGGATCTGGTTCTAATCAGAGGTCCCACCTGAAGGCATCTCCAGGCTCCCATAAGGGGAGGAGCTTGAGTGGGTGGGATGGCAATGGGGTACTTATGGTTTGGGTGCAGACCCCTCCAGGGAGCAATCACGGAAGGGGACTGCAGTGAGGAGCAGCTGACCTGTGCAGTGAGATGCTTTGAGGGATAAACCTTCATCAGGTACTGTGTTATGGAGGCTGTGATTTACACAGTTGAACCTCTTGTGTTTTGGGGTTGGGGTTTTTTTGTGGAAAGAGGGTCCCTGCAGGGGTGAAAGAGGCTTGAGGCTGGTTGGTGAAGACTTTGCTGGTGCTTGAGCTCAGCTGGTGATGAATTGTGCTTGGCTGGGAGGAAGCTGGGGTGCTCCCTGACCAAGGTGTCTGAGCCTGGGATCCTGGTCATGTTTGGTTTTGCTTAGGGGGATGTAAGATCGATCCCTGGTTCAATTCAGGTGGCTGGGCTTAGGCTGCACCACAAAGTGTTACTCAAGGGATTGTGTTCCTTTCTGGACCTGTTATTTTTCTTTTAATGGCATAGAAGAGAGGGTATCCTCCTGCTCCAGTGTCCTAGTGTAAAAATAAACCTCTTGTCAATTCCTTATTTTCCTCTTCTCTGGATAAAAAAGCCTGTGCTCTGAATCACAAAGGCAAGCACACAGGCTGTTTTCTGGGAGGTGAGGAGGAGCAACATGGTTTAGCCTCTGAGCTAGAGAGTTTCCTAGTACAGGGCACAGTCCAGATTTTTCCACGTGTGGGCTTGAGCCCAGACATCACCCTGACAACATGTGGGAACATAAATACAAACAAAAATAATTTCCAGATGAGGGATGTATGCAATGTTTTCTTTTACTGGCATTTATGCTTGCTTATTTGGCTGAAGTTGACAATCAACTCTGTTTATTGCAACAGGGTAGCAGGAGGATGCTAGGAACAGCAAAAGTGCCTGATCAGCTGTGTTTTCATCCCGAGAGGGGTGCAAAACCCATGGCAGGCACCTCAGGGAGGCCCTGTGCAATTTTTAGAGGAGGAGGGGGCCCAGGAACCAGTAGGAACAGTCTTGTTGGTGCAAAACCTTTCGGGAGACCCTGACTGACCTGTAACCGTTCAGGAGCTCTTGCTTTGTGGCCCATCTCGTGAGCCTCTTCTTGTATGACTGTGGCACTTTAGGTCCCCTTTGTGTGGTGTGTCCTCATGGATCGGGGTAGCACTGTGTCCTCAGGAAGTGAGAACAGTCCCCAGAGGAAAGGAAGTTTTGTGTTTTATCTTTCACTTGCAAATTTTCTTAGTGGGTTTTTTTAAGATGACTTTTGGCTGAGGGAATCCCTAAGCAGCCTGAACTCAGTGGGATCAGGGTTGGTTTGGGCTCCATGTCCAGCATATCTCAGGCTTCCTGTAGGGGAAGAAGGGGACATACTGGGGACTATAGCCCATTGTCTTACACTAGCACTGATTTCTCCTTCCCTTCTGCATTGTGTGACTTACTCATGGGGCTATGCAGTCTGTTTCTGATCTCCCCTGAAGCTGGGGCTATGAAAGCAATCTCTCAAGCTCCTTTTTATACCAGAGGATAAAAAACATGATTTTATGTGTGTGTATATATATACACGCATCCCTATAGATGCTACAAAAATAAGCTTCTCTAAGCAACGCTATAAGGGTGCTTAGGCATGATTCTGTACTGCAGCTCTTAGAGGAGGTCCTGGTTTACCTGGGCACTGAATTTCTCCTGATTTATCCCCAGGGCAACGTCACAGAAGACAGTAATGACACCAGCTTAAAATTGGTGAGAGGAAAAAAGGACTGAGTGGTGCCGGATGCCCTTGTAGCTATGTATCCTCTTTTTCTCTCCAGAAAAATCAGACTGTGAATGTAGCTTGGTTATATTACAATAGCCAGTCCCTGATGGTGCTGCGTTGAGTCTGTGTGTCTAACAGGTCTAAAAATAACTAAATAAATCACTCAAATGAGGCAAATAGATTTGCCCACCTGTTTATTAATAACACATGCACACGAACCTATACTTCTATATTAGAACATGGCTCTGCGTCGCCTGTGTGTATAAAAAGAAAAACACCTGGCAAAGAGCGAGGGCAGTAAGGCAAGTACAAAGTTTCCACAGTAAACATATTTGTGTTTGCTGAGCAAGTGTTGCCTTGGGAAGGCAGGCAAGGCAGCAGCTACCACTCGCCGGCAGAGCCTCAGATTACCACGCACAGAGAGAGCCGGCTCTCTGACAGCTGCAGATCTGCAGATTGCAGTTAGATCATACGGGGGGAGTATTTGAGAGAAGGGACATGCAGGCATCCTTCCCAGCCTCTCTTCATGCGTGTAAAGTCCAAGCGCGCTTCCTCCTTGGAGTTTGGCTTCAGAAAGCAGCCAGGAGATAGCGCAACAGCAAAGCTGAGCCTTTGTGTTTTGTTTTTTTTGTGTTGTGTGGCTTTGTGTGTTTGTGTTGTTTTATTTTATTGTTTCTTTTTTGCTGGGGTTTACTTCTTTGCGGCTCAGAGAATGCTGTAGTCTTCACCTTGCAGAAACCTCTCCGCTGACTTGCGGAGCAGTCATTCCACAGCATCAGTGCAGAGGTGATTCAAAGGAAAACCTTTCCTGGTTGGATTCGTGGTCTTTTACTGGCAGAGTTGTAACGTGGGGGTAAAGGACAGAGGAGGTGCTCACAGGAGGAAGCTGGGGGAAGAGTATGCCCAGGACATGCTGGGTCCTGGAATAGGGTCTCTGGGAAGGGAAGATCAGGGTGTCGTGATGAGAGATGTCACTTGTGTGCTGTGAGGTGAGGGTAGCTAAAAGAACCCAAATTGATGCATCCATCCTGTTGCTCCTCTTCTTGCCTTCCTAATCCTATTTACAAGCTGTGGTATATATCTCTCCCAGCCACAGTCCTATTTTTGCTCCCTCACAGGGTCAGCTGAAACACGCTGAAATAGGGGCAAAAGAATAACAAAAAAAACCACCCAAGCAGGGAACTGTTTAACTGGGGCATGTTAAGATGTGTGACCAAATCTGGGACTGTGTGGGTGGGTATCTCAGGTCTGTGTATGCTGTTTTCTAGTTCTGCAAGACACCCAACAGTTCAATTAAGAATGATACCTCTTTATAATTAAACAATCTTGCATTAGATTAAGACAAAGCCTCCCATCTAACTGCCTCCAGTTGTAGTGGTGAAAATAAGATGTCAGGTTCCCACTAAAAATGATCTGAGCCCATGAAAGGCAGTTGCACCCAGGACTGCCTCCTCAAATTTATTTATAAAGCTTTGGGTCCCCCCACTCCATTGGCAGTAGCAATAAAGATTGTTTTTATGAAGCTGTTGGATAACATAATCATGCTTCACAGCTTTATTTTACATGGTGATCATTGCTGTGCCAAACCTGTGTGTTTGAATTGCTGGTGTGGTCTTAACTCTGTGTTTGGGGAAGGAGGATCAGAAGTATTAGCAAGTGCTATGATTCAGTGATGTGTATGTCACTGTATTTGGCCTCATGACCTGCATTTTCTGCCTGGGATCTGCTGATGTTTAATCAGAATCACAAAATTATGTTTAATTAGGTCACAAATGACAGTGAACTGTCACTACTTCTGTGTATTAAAAGCCTTGACTAGCCTGGAGAAATCCTGTGAAATAGACTCGCCATCCAATATACCTCCTGGAGATATTCTCTACTTTCGTAATGGGGCAGGACAGACTTGACAAATTACTATCACAGTAGTTTCTGGTTGCATCCAAGTGTGTTTTTGTCAGCAGCTACTACCTGCGATGAGATCTCACCAAAAGAAACTGTAGGCAGAGAATATTTCCAGGGCAGACAAAACCCTTTTTTGAGCCAGGATTTGCAGTAGGAAGTCGAGAGGAATTTTTCCTCCTAGTATTTTCATGAAAGCTTTGTTCAGTTGGGATGGGTGTTGTCAGAGACATGTGGGATCGAGTCTGGCCATATCATAGCCACAGGAAATTACTGAAGGCAATGGTCTGCTGAGCTCCTTTGGCATCCATGCACTGAAGATGATGTGTTGCTTTATGCTAGTAAAGTAGGAGCTGACCAAATGAGGTCCTTCCTTAGAGTAGCCTTGTACTACTGGTGGGCAAGCATAAAGTAGTCCCAGTTAATTGGTCCTTCCTGGCTGTCCACAGATGCTATTTCATTGATGAAAAGTAGAAGTTAATATTGAAAGCTGTGGAAAGAGTGGCCTGCCAGACATCTGAAAGAGCAGTGAGGGAGGCTAGACATGTTTAAGCAATAGTAGGGGACGGGTCACTTAATTTTGCTGCAGCAATCTATTTCCATTTAGTTCTGCCTGCCGGGCCCAAGGCAAAGCATAGCTCACCCCTTGAACGGTTGTCCAAAGGACAGAATCTAATGAGGCTAAAAATGGATCACACTGGTTCTCCCTAGCTCTTAAAACAAAACACTGTATAATGCCGTTAGATTGTGGAAATCACTAAAACCAGCATGCTTAGACACATGAATATTCAAGTGATTGTGTGACACAAAAGTTCAGAGGAAATAACTCTCTACCTGAGTATATTGTTGCAGGATTTCTAGTAGGAGGCAGCTGTCACAGGCTGCACCACTGAGGAGCTGGATATTATTTGGGACACGTATGAAAATTTCAGTGGTCTCACCGTTCCATAGCTATTTCTGAAGTAGGTTCACAAGGCATCTGCTAATACTAAGTCAGCTGCATGTTTTTAAACAAATAAGAGGATTTAGGTTAAATATTAACTTTTGGTCATTTCAACTCTGATAGCTTTGGCCTTCAGGTTGATCATTTAATGAGCTCCTTCCTGTTGCTATAGCAACTGTAGCCCTGGAAGACCTTGATGTTCAAGTCAGCAAAAAAAAAAATCTTGTCCTCAAATTTGCTTAGGATTTTATTGATAAGTGTCTGTGCTTGTAGTCAATTGTTCAGACAAACAAGGCTTGGAAATGTACCACAGAGTTTAATGCAATCCTTGCGCAACCCCATCCCAATCTATCAGCTCTTGCGCACTGTTAAAAAAAATAAAAACCCAACAAACTTTAAATTTGGTGCCCTCCTCTGACATGCACTAAGCCATTCAGTGATGTTGTTTTAAGAAAGCAAATAGACTGGTTTGTTCTTGCTGAGTTATCACTGTACACGATGTAATTCTGGCCCCTGAATGTGCGTGCCCGCAGTGTGCTGTGTACCCGTGGAGTGCCGGAGGTGTGATATAAGCTGACTTTTGGAAGGACAGCATTCATCTGTGTCCCCGTTCCAACATGTGCTTGTGCACAGCACTGTGCCAGATCTCAGCTGCTTCTTTTCTGTCCCTTTCAAACACCACTTCTGGCCAGAATGTCCTTTCTTCTTGGACCTTTCCCAGACATAAAGCATTCAAAATTTCCCCTGAATGCCGTTCCTATTTTACAAACTCTTTGTGGGATGACTTCTTAGCTGGTGTAAATCAATATCACCTTGTTGAATTCACTGCAGACATGCCCTTTAATGTCAGATGAGGTTTTGGCCGGTTGTTTTTGCAGCAGTATAAACCTACTCAGTTCTGTTTACTTCTGAATGTTAATCTTAACACTGTTGTTAGACTTCTCTCTCTCTAATTTTCAAGAAAAATAATTCTATGTCTAGGCAATTGCATCTCCGTTTCTGATATAAGCAGAGGTCCAGAATGGGACACATTTTTCTTTCTAATTAGAATGGTCTATCTCTCTCTTACAGAGGTATAAATATTTAAATAAAATGTAGGGCTACAGCTGTACAGCTGAGTGCTCATCAAAGCTGATAGCAAAGCTGCTGTTGTCTGTAGCATGTAGCCTGGAGGGCATGTTGTTTGAGTCATGTTCCACAATTGTTTGTAAATGTAAAGCTTTATGGCCCAATCTAAAGTACAGCTGGCAGGAAGTGTTTTTTCCTATCCTGAGGAACACTTGAAACACTCAAAAATAGTTCTCCTCTGTGCTGAGATGGACTGACAGCTCCCAAACAGAAGAGCAGAAGCAGCCTATTGAAACTAGCTAAAGTGCCAGTAATTTGGATTCTGTTGGAGAAGCTGAAATATGCTTAAATCTCATTTAAACCTGACTCTGAATCTCCTGTATCAGAGTGGACAGCCTGGCCAACAGTACTTTGCTACTTCACATTTTCTCTTCCTGCTCTGTTCTGCAAAGTACATCGTGGACTTGAGATAACAGTATTTTTACTGAGCTGTCACTGTGAAAGCTATTCCCAGGAACTGTTTCAATTTCATTGAGTCTGCATTTTCTATTACAATAACATTTTGTCAAAAACCTCCAGATTATTTTTCATCCAAAGCCTGCTGAAGTCAATGAAAAACATTTTTCTTCAAGCAAATTTTAATTGCTATTAAGAATACCAGAATAAAAGCATAATCACATTAGGGGTTTACTGCCTTGATGGAGGTCTGTATAGATCTTTGGTTTTTTTTCCCACACTAATGATAAATAGAAATGGGGCTATTGAATAAAGATCTGCATTTCCCCTTGGTTTGAAAAGTGGGGTACAAGACTAGTTCATGCCTGCCAGAAAGCACGTGCTCTTTGATTGCTGGAATAGTCTAGCAAGGGATATGTTGCCGTAAAGGGCAGCCATGATTGCACAGCAATACACGTGGTCAGATGTGTGTTAATATGAATTCATTCTGATACTTTTTTGTTTGCATTTTGCTTTAAAAAAACATGACAAAACAACCCCTCAAACAGCAACACAGACCTTTCCTCCTCCCTTGAAACTTTTGGCTGATAGAGCATCGTAGGTTTTAAAGATGGCTGGAAGAAATTCAAGAGGCAACAGTTGCAACATGATAGGGTTTTCTTAACGTTATTTTTAAAAAGTATATAGTTAAGAATGAATGACAATAAAAGACAAATGAAATCAATTCTCCACCTAACTTCTTCCATAGGAATGTGTGTGCGCGCACACACACAAAAAATCTTGGTGAGCTATTAGCCTGGAAGTTACTCAAGTCTTAGAGTGATCCAATTCTCTCGGGAAGAAGAAGAAAGTAAAGCTGCCAACTTCATGCATCAAGTGGAACAATAATCCTGAACTAAGAAAAATGTTTCCAAGTCTTAAGATGGTGAATTATTTATCTGCTGACATGGAACAATACGCACTTTGTAGTTGATGTACGAGATGCTTTATGTGTGTTGCATTAGAAAGCAAGGGGGTGTGGAGTTATACAGTTATACTTTTTTTTTAATGGGGGAAACGCCCACTCCCTCTACAGCTTTAAAATCTATAATAAGCCACAAGGGAATCCAAACATCTCCGGCAGCCCCTTTTGAGGATTATGATGTTACTAGGACCAAAGGATGCTGCTGGCAAAAGTTGTCAAAGTCCTGGGATTATCTGTCAGTCCCCAGGACAACTCCAGCAGAGCATCCCAAAGGACCCCAATCAGTGCACTCCAGTTACTTTTTTTTTTTTTCCCTTTTTCTCTTCTTTTCTCTCATTCCTCTGGCACTTTATTTTGACTGCAAGCTCTCATTATGGGGATCTTGTCTCCAAGACTGCCTGTAAAACACCTTTTACCACTGTGTTGTTGGGAGGACAGCAGAAATATGGTTTGCTTCTCAACAGGAAAGAGCTGTCTTTGTCCCCGTATTGCCAAGCCTTGTCCCTGAAGGTGAGATCACAAGCTGGAGGCCTGGATGAAGGCAATTGCTTTTAGGCTTTCATTGCCTGATGCCCTGTCTGAGGAGAAAGTTGCTGAGTGAAATGTGCCCCAATCTGAGCTGTCATGACTTTGCAACATAAAATAAAATTTATGTAATTAGCACCAGTTATCTAGAGGCAAAAAGACTTTGTATCTCATCACCAAACCTTTGAGTCAGCTTTTAATTGCCTTAACCTTTAATGAAGGAAAGGTTTTCTGTGGACTAGTTGCATCGTTGTCTGTGATCAGAAAACTGGTATTGCTCTCTGGCATCCCTGGAGCAGGCAAGATGCTGCTGTGTGAATTGCTAGAGGCAGACCTCAATGCCACCCTTCTATAAAAAGCACCCACCTGCTTTTTACCCTGCAGATTTCCTCTGTAGGATGTAATGCCAGGTTATGAGCCATAAAAATGCTTCAGAGATGTTTAGCGGTGTTAAGCCTGGCTGTCTCCTAATGGGAATAAGGGCACATACCCAGCAGACAAACGTCCTCTGTCTGGTCATCAGACCAGTGGCATTACCTGCCCTCTGTGCTGGCTTTCTCAATGGGGAGGCCCAGTGCTCAGGTGAGAGTGGCTATCCCTGCAGCCGGCCACACAGGTCATGGCCAGGGCACATTGCATTGCTGTTGCCCGTTGGGGAGATCGATACAGGACTTCACTCTCCGCTGCTTCAGCACCTTTCATTGGAACAATCCTCATAAGTGTTTAACATGGAAAAAAAATCCACGCGCATCCCAAGTTCTCACTCAGGGCAGCACACGTGTTTTGTCCAGGCTGCTTGCATGCAGTGATTCCTGTCTGGATGCACTGCCTCTGCTCCTGGAAACTATGGCTTCTGCTGTATATCCCTCGGAGTAGGAGAGCAGCGTGGAAAAAAAAATAAATATGTATGGGAATGAAAAGAAGATCAAGGATTGAATGGCCCCAGCTCACATTCTAGTGTGACCTAACAGTGCATCAGTTTCTGAGAGCTCAGCGAGAAGCACGAGGCATTTTTTCACTGAAATACTGTGAACAGGAGGAAGCCACTGTCAGCTCTTGCAGAGTCATTCAGAACAAGAGAAAGCTTTGTGGAAGTGCAAGACAAATGTGGTTTGATGTTGGGTTTTTTCCCCCCCATCCCTGACCTACTGTGAAGACTAGTTCTCATGATCAGTCTGGGGCTTTACTGGTTGTGACTTGGCAAGACTTTCTTATGTTAAACAAGATGGGAGACCAGTTCCAGTTAAGCTAATCAGGCCAAATGTCAATGAAGGTGATTAAATCCATTCCCTTAGGCTCAGCTCCCTTCCTTGGCTGTTGTTTTGCAAAGAAGCATTGATTATGATTAGTGCTGATTACCATTTTTTTTGATAAAGGTATTATAAACCACAATTTTATCTTGTGGTATCAGCTCCAGCAAAGGGAGAAACCACAAGACATGAAACTTGACACTGTTTGCTGCATTTAGTCAAGCAGCTTGATGCAATAAAAGAGCTCACATGTATCTCCTTCCAGAGCCTCTGCTTCCTTGTTTCAAGATTGCAAACACCTGCAAAACTCTCTGCAAATATCTAATCACTACCTGTAATGTGACTGAACGGCAGGACCATTCTCAGCCTTCATCACTTTCACTGTCCTGGGCAGGGATTGCCAAAGTTGCTCTTTGCCTTCACTTTCTTTGAGCTTACACAATTTTGCCGTTAAGCACATTGCAGAATAGCCTGGTGACTGATGAAATACCTTGCAGAGATGACAGGACACAGAGTAGATCTTCACACTGCACTCTCATAGGAGGCAGCTGTGCATTGCAATGGGCCAGGGGCTGTCAGAAAGCTTCAGGCTTTTTGACTGACATATTCATGCTACAAACTACGTCATGATCTGATATTTTGAACCAGAAAAACTTCTCTGCCCTTGCACTGAATTCAGGTTTGCATCCAGAACAGTTGTTCTTTCAAGCCCTAAAATTTTTATAGCGAGACCTTTCCATCCTATAAATTTGGGATCCCACCACTGCGAAGGCATTTTGTGGTATATGTTCAGAGTAATGACCAGTGTGCCAAGTATATGTTAGGAACAGAGGTAATGTGAGGACATTTGGCTTGCTGGCACCAAGGAAGACCTCTTCCCCCTGTAGAGCTGCATATGCCCAGGTCTCTGTTGTTCAAATTGGAGGGGATTTGGCACATGCCCATGCTTGTTTTGAACTTGCAGGACTGGGTCTGCAGCAGCCTGTCATCAGGAGAGGTGTATGTAGGAACTCAACTGAACATTGACTCTGTGGCATCATGTGAACCTATTGCTTCTTACCCCCTGCCTCACCTGGGCCCTCTTGTAAGTGGGTAAAATCAGCATTTTATCTCCTTGGAGGGACGTGTCTGGGGACTAAGAAGGGAGCTGCCTCATAGCAGGGATTTGTAGGAAGGACTGAGATGCTTTTCTCTCTATGCTCTAACCTCATCCAGTTGGTGATGTTTTCACACAGGGAAAGTGGGCACAGAAGTAGCTGAACCTGATATTTTCTGTTGTGTTGGTTTTACCACTGCTGTAGGTCACTGTTTTACAAACATTTCATTTCCAGAAAGGGTTGTTCTCCCAGCTGCAGGTTACAGCCTCTTGAAAGATGATTGTGCAGGAGCTTTGCCCTCAATAAGAATAGAAGAGGGACAAGGGTTGTCTAGGTTGGCCCAGGTACTTGTTTTAAACACTTTTAAACAGATCCTGTGTTCTGCATTCATTTAAAATATGTCTCAATCGTTGGCAATGAAATAGTTCAGTGTTTGCTGCAAGGTATCTGTGCATATGTAAAGCATCTCGGGTAACTGCCTGATGTGCACCCTAAACAGCCTTTCTTTTATGCAAGTCGTTTGAGCCTGTAGGTACCCACCTCCTAAAATGTCAGAGGGACTAAAAAGGAGAGGAAAGATTTTCTCTTTGCCTTGGATTCTCTCCTTCATCGCCTCCCTTTCCAGTAATCTCAGTCCCTCCCTGATGTCCTCGCTGCCAGCTTCCTCTGTGCCAAAAAGCAGTGATGCAGAGGGAACAATGCAGTCTGGCATCATGTCAGTGCCTGATCCCCCTACACTCAGATGGGCCACCAAATTGGTGACTGCACGTGCCAGCATGGTTCTCCCTTGGGATCAGTATGCTGCAGACCTTGCATCTCTTCCAGGAGCCACGTGGGTCGTGGTGTTGAGTGGATTTGTCGTGGGTGCTGTGAAAATGCCAGATGCTGTCAAATCTGGGTAACTGAACTTGGAGAGCATGTGCCTTCCTAGGCTGAGGTCTGGTAGGAATCTGATTCCCAATCAGCATAATAGCAAACAGATTTTTTGCCTCTGAGGCACCAGGCTTTGGAAATCTCAGCCTTTAATTCTTGTTGGTGTGTGCGGATGGCAAGCCCGTTCCTCCCGAGTGAGGCAGTGCCCTGGGACAGCTGACAGGGTGCACTGAACTGGAAACTTGACCCTCTGTAACTCTTTTTGGACCCTGTAACTGCTTAGCAAGTCTTCCATTTTAACCAGTGCACTCATGTGGCACAGTTTTAATCCTTCACTGCTTTTGAAGAACGGTCATTTAAAGTGAAATCCTGGCCTCGGAGGAGCCAGTGGGAATTTTGAACTGACTTTAGCCAGGGCCACCGCTCCACCACGTCCCCACAAGGGCACTGAGCGAGCAAAGGGGAGAGTGCTCGCCTGTATCAAGTGCAAAATAAGGCTGTGGGGTTGGGAGGAGGAAGTCAGGGCGCTGAACTGTGCATTAAGCTGGTGCTGCCAAGGGATTCCTGCCAAGGAGGGTAATATGTACTTTGCATGCCCCATACACACGGTCTCTCCTCACTCAGCGTCAAGGCCACAATGTACCACGCACTTTTGTGAGAAGGCTCCCGCTATTCACTTGCATATTTTGCTTTTAGCTGCAGCAGTTTTCTCGGTTGGTTGCTGCTGGTCTCTTGTTGGAGGAGTGGTTCAGCTAAGGGAAAGGTGATTGAACCATTACCAGAGGGGGAAAAACACCTAGTAAAAGTGAAACAATTCAAAATACAGGAAAAGTCTCCCTTGGGTGAGAGCAACTGTTTACCTTGCCCACTGACCTGTCCTTAGCAGTCTTTTCTCTTTCTCCTGGCAAAACCGTGTTCAAGGGCTCTAGGGTGATTCCTGACCTGGAGGGAAGCAGAGCTGGAGAAACGTCCTTGTCTATACCAATACTGGTTAGCTGGGAGAAATGGTGAACAATGACAGGACGTTTGAACCAGCTGCAAATATCTGGAGGCTGTGAATGCTGAAGGGAGGGAAGGGAATGGGATGCTAACTCAAGTCTGAGCATTAGGAATAAAAAGCCTAAACTGAGCAATGGAAACTGTAGGTCAGGATATGTCAGGATATATTTCCTAATAGTGATTTCTGTCAAGTTGTTGGATAATCCCAAAGGGAAGTGGTGGAAATCTCATACGTAGAGATATTTCTCAAATTAGGTTTGGATGAAGGCAGTAGAGAATACATACTTGCAAAAAACAGTTGAGCTAGATAATCTAGGAGTATTTTCCCATCTCTAAAGTGTGATTTATGCTATAAACACTGCCAGACCCTGCAAACTAATCTGTTGTCTTAAAAGTGACTCAAACACAATTGCTTATATTTTTATACCCCTCATGATGTTAAACATTTGGTCTGCCAGGAAGAGTTGGAGTATCCAGGACACACTTTACTGTGAATGGATTTCATGAACTATAATTACTAGGCAATAAATCCATACAAGTGGGAAACATCTCAGGTCTTGTGCTGGATAATAGGAAAGGACAGGAACTGACTGTTTTGGGGGGTTACATTTTTGTGTGAACTTGGAATGAATTAAAACACCAATGCTACTTTTGAAGGGCCAATTAGGGCAGAGGCCACAAAACTGTTCTTTACATTAACAGTAAAAAATGTATTTGCGCAGCTATTTCTTGGATGGAAGCAGCACAGAGACAGCTGGTTTTAATTATGCAAACAGATGCAATAACTAAGCAATTACAACTTGATCATGAGCCCATGCAAGGGGATCTTTAGCAGCCTGTGCTTAAACTGCTTGTGTTGGGCAGGATCAGACCCGCAGATGAGAAATCTTGTGCTCACCACAGCAGTCCTCAGAAGCTGCTGGGAGTGAGACTTTTTTCCATGGCAGGCTCCATTTGTGCACCAGCACACCTTGGTCTGATTTGGTGGTGGGTATGGGTCTTGGGGAACAACCAACTCGACTGTGGTTCGTTGGCTTTGTTGGCAGCTCTTCCTGCTTCCAGTGGGGTAAACGACAGGAGACTATGACTAGGTGTATATTTGGACAATTCCCTGCCACCATTTTGGGGGAGACTGCAGCTGTTTCTTCTGTTGCCAGAGGAGTTAGCAATTACTGTAATGATCAGTAGCAATCGGTGGTAATGGATTTATTATAATGCTCAGAAGGGGTTTCATATTACTACAGACACACTAAAAAGAGTGTTTCTTGCCCAAAGGAGTTTAAAATCCAAGCTTGGGTATGGATCTATTGATCTGTGACTGTTTAGAAACAGATCACCACAGTACTGTAAAGCACTACCAGGCTTACCACCTTACTGAAAGCAACAGGGCTTTGGTTGTTGGTAGCAATATGAGTATGGTTAAGACCCTACAATCTGCATCTCTTTATTCAGTAATATTTCCCTCTCCCTGTTTGTTAAAGAGGATGTATGTCAATAGGTGAGCCACAGCTTCATCTGCGTATATATATACATACACAGATGTATATAGTACAGAATTTAGAAAGACATAATTATAAGCTTATGGCTGTCCAAATTCAGTGTTGTCATATTATTGTCAGACATGGGGCTGCAGTGGAATGAAGATCTATCACTGCTGAGAAGGACAAATGTGAACTCCTCAGAGGAAAGATGTGCACTTGTGCGTTCAAGGAATTGTGCAAAATCCCAGCCTTTAACTGCTTGTCATAAAAAGCCATGGCTTCTACAGGGAGTTCCTGTCACCCCCCTCCCCTCCTCTACCCCAGGACAGAGCCTGTTCACTGTGTCTGTCCAACTGAATTGAGAAGAAGGTCTTCTCCTAAGTCAGAGTCCAGCCATCAGGCTCTTGATCTGACCCTGAAAATAGTGGCTTCTGACCTATACGAGGTTGGGCTTTCTTGACTTCTCGCTCTGTTTAATATCACTGACAACTCTGTGTAGGAGGATTGTTTCTGGCATGTACGAGAGTACTCATGAAGCATTGCTCTGCTGATTAAAACATGTGCAAAACAAACCATGTCAGGTCCTGCCCCCTCCCTCCCTTGGGGAAGTCTGCCCAGCCAAGATGGCCAGCTGAAACCCGCTGTGAGCCTTTACTAGAGAGAAGCGAGAGTGGGAGACTCCAGAAAGCAGCCACTGTCCTGTGGCTTTTAAGGTTGCTTTGTAAAAGACTGACTCAAACTGCTCCCCCATCAACATGGGTGTGACTGTGTGCCCATCCCAAAGCTCTCTGATCTGGTAGTTTTTGGCTTGGTTTCTCTGTGCCTCCAGGACAGGAAATTATGCCGAAGTGGACCTTGTTGGTGCTGGGTGAGAAACGAAAAGCTGACCTAGCTGTTGGAAGAAAAGATACAGGCTCCTGCCCTCAGGCTGGGCATCGAGCCTGCCACTGGTTGTCCCAGGTTGGCCAGGTTCCTTTCTTCTTCAGCTGCACCTGACTCCAGGGGACATGCTGCCTGCCATCTAGCTTGCAAGTGTCTCTCTTTCCTCCTCCTTCCCCTGTCCCCTTTAGTTCAGATCCCCAGATCACTCCCTGTGTGGTAAAGAAGGGGATGTGGGGATCTTCCAGGTCTCCACTTCAGAGATGGTTGAAATTGTTTTGACAGACCTGTTTGTTCCAGTCTTGTCTCATTTTACACTCCCAGCATGGTGCTTCTCTTAGGCTGCTCCTTCCAATTCTCCCATGAGGAAAACACAGCAGGTATTCAGTCTCCTTTTCCTTGTTGTACTCCTGTTTAAAATCTTCCTCTTATCACAGGTTCTTTCTCTGCTGGTGTCCTCACAAATTATGTTTGAACTATTGTTCAAAGCAAGGAGAAAGTGTCCCTATATGCTTGATAATAACTTCTGGTTATCCCAGACCAGTTCCAAGAGCTTTCTCAAAGAACCTGAGAATCCTCAGAAGTGTATAACCCATAGGTGCTGAACCTCAGATCTAGTAGGAAGTGATATCATATGGAGGAATAATTAGGCTCCACAGTTGCTTTGTATTCTGCCGTATGGTGTTGTGCAGGCCTTTAACCTTCATTCCTGCTTTTGTGATAGGAATAGTATTTATGCAGCTCACTTCAAATTAGAGTGGAGACCTCTTAATTCCTTGCAGAATTACTCCCTTGCTATGCAAAGTTTGAGTTTTATTATAGATCGTAGACCAACCTTTATCTCATAGTGTTTGATCCCTGAACCTCTGATTTTTTTATTTTTATTTTTATTTTTTGGCTAGATGCTTTCTCATTGCAACTCCTGCTGTGACTTTCCCAACACTGCCATTTTTGTCAGTCTATATATTTTTCTGGTTGGAACCGTAGATCTCTGGATAAGCAGTATCAAGTATTGCTTTGAATATTGAGCAATTAGACGATAGAAAGCTCCTCCACGAAGCCAATAAAATGGTCTCTGGTGCACATACAGTTATCAACAGCGCTTTGGTGCTCTGTTCCCTTTTGCTTTATTAACCCTGGCCCTGTGGGCATTGAGCAATGATCCAAATGATATCTGTGCTGCACGTACAGTGCATTCTGCTGGCCACTTCTACACAGCAAGACAAAAAAAAAAACAGATTTCTGAAGCTGAGTGCTAACATTTGCAAACACATTTGCAACTTTAGCGTAAGTTAACTTATGCTTGCAAACATCCATGGTGTGTGCACGACTGTTCAGCTGAGAAATGGGCATGCACTTGCACTAGCCTTAATAGAGACAATTTGCCTTCTACAGTAGCTGTAGAAGGAATATTCTGCACCCTCACACCTTTTAACTGCAATTAGGATTTTTTAATCATTCACAAATGATTCCAAATGACACATTATTCTTCCTTAAAGTGAAATCTAGGGTATTAGTGCTTTCTTTTTGCGCGAGTGAGCAGGATGTTTTACAAAGAGGGACTCTGAGAGGCACTCAGAGAGAATGGTATGGAAAAGAGCTGTCTGATGGGGTAGGGTGCACACTCTCATGCAGAACAGCTTATTTCAGTATCGCGCAATGGTCTTTTTTCACTTCTGATGGCGTCTTTGGGGCTTTGTTGGCTATGTGACAGTAACATGCGAACAATATGTTACTCATCAAAAGCTACCTGGCACGGTTACCCCAAAAAAAGCATAGAGCAGTGAATAAATACAGCACAGAGGGAAGTGACAACAGCAGCCACATTTCAAATAGGTTAATCTTTGTTTAAATGCTGTTTTGATGAAGAAAGATTAAATGATGTGCTGGAAGTGGTACAGTATGACTAATGAGAGAATTCACAGTTTTAAGTGATAGGAGAGGAAATATCATAAGGGATATAAACCATCAGGCATCCACACACTGGTGGATTGTCAGGAAAAGATTTTGCTGATTGGCAAAAGATATCAGTGTTGGCTGGTTTTTTAAATCTTCCTCTGAGACGTTTCAGCCCATTAGAATTATCTCCTGAGGATCCAGAGATGAAAACTTGGGCCCAGAAGTGTCTTGCAGCAGCTCCAGGCTATGGCTGCAAGAAAAAGTTGGCCTGAGATAAATTGGGGCTGATTTCTGGCTTGTCTGTTCCTTCCCAGTAACAGCCCAGCTGCCCACTATAACACTGCAGAGGGCAGAAAGCAGCTTGCATGGCCAAGGAAGCACATTGACACTTATCTGAGGGTGTATCCAGCTGCAGACAGGCAGTTCCTTGCAGGATGGCAAAGTTGTGAGGAGATGTTTGTGTAGCTGTGCTCAGCCAGGAGGGAACAGCAAGAACGTCATAGCCCCATTGATTTGGTGGGGGAGCTGAAGTTTTCAATTATATGATGAGTATTAACATTGTGTTGCAACTCTATGTGTATTTCCTCATGATTTTTCCAGTATTTATCAGGCCTCTTAGACTGGGTACATGTTGTATTAGTGACATATAATAATAATACTAATAATCAGTTCTACTTTACAGAAAGTAACACTGCAGCACAAAAATGATCTGGCAGGTGCTTAGCTCGGGGCTAGAAGAAAATGAGTCCCCAGCAGCTCTCCCGACAACCTATATTGCCATAGTCCTTGAGATGAGTGAGATTTTTTTCTTTCCAGTAGTTTCGATATATACACTCCACTATTTTGGTCATGGTGCTTTCTGGGCTAAAGCAGTGTATAACAATGGAGAGAGGACAGAGGAGAGATTCAGTGAATGGCTCTGGACAGTGGCTCCAAATGCAGCATGAAAAAGCAGTTTTGTTATGAGAAGCTGGTCAGCTAAATCCTCTGAGGTTGCCGTCTACATCAACCAGTAAAGCTCAGCCCATTTCATTGGGGTATGGCAAATCTTCCAGTAAGACCCCGTCCTTACTCTGTGAGATTGCACAGTGACATGGGTGTAGCACAGTACTGTTAGTCACAGCCGAGTTGGTTGCAAGACCTTGGAGATACCCCAGCACTAGGGAGACAGAGAGACAGCACCCAGCAGCTCAAACCAAGACTCGGCACCAATGCTGCAGGCACCATGCACAAAACAAACCGCCTCTTCTTTCTGGCAGAGATTTTGATCATTGATCCCTATTGGCATTGGACAAAGAAAGAAAAATACCAATAACAGGAAAAATCCGGCAAGAGAAGGAAGAGGTCTCTATGCACTTTTCAGCTCAATTGCTGTATTTCAAACCTTATCCAAAATCTAATGGATCAATGGGAATCCTTCCAGTAATTTCAGTTGGGGTTTTATAAGGCTTTAATTAATGGCCTGGTTGCTATGATTGTTCATGTTCCCCTTACAGTACCACGGAGGGTTGTGCCTCCAAAAAAGAATTAAGCAAACAGGGCTTCTTGATCAACGTTTTGCAAATGGCAACAAATTAACTCACTTGGGGAGGATTTGATAGCAAAGGTTTGTCTCCAACTGTCTAAAAGTTTTCTATTATAAATGGAGGGAGAAAAAGCCATTTTTGACCCTGTTTATGGATGAGTTCCAGCTGTATTAGGCTTAAGGGTAATTTTCTGATAAGAGGTAAATGTTTAATGTTAAGACTAAAAATGCCTTAGGATTAAGGAGCTGTTTGGAGTTAGTGTGAGTGTTTGGCATAGGACTACATGCTGCATCAGACTGGGAGGAGAAAGAGCATGCTTTAGTGTAAAGGTTCAGGCTTCTTCTGTATAGTTATCTTTTTCCCTTTGGACAAGGGTCTCAGTGGTGTGATGTACCCATCCAACTGCTACCCCTGATTCTCCAAGCTTCCTTTTTTCTTCTAATGCCTTTTGAGGAATCTGTCCCATTTCTTTTCCAACCATGCTTATTTGCCCAAAAAATTCTCTCTGCTCTCCAGCAACCACCCGATGTCTCATCCCAGCAGCCACAAACTCAGCTACGTTCCTTAAAAGCCAGACAGGATTTTAATAACCAGCCAGCCAAGAGAGGCTGGTATTGAGCAGCAGCTTGTGGGTGCTCGTGTACCTGCTTGCACCCACAAACAAGGCCTTGCAATCCCTGCCTTCTGCCAGAAAACAGCTGGGTTTGAAACCACAGAGCTGCAGATGCAAAGACAGAGCTGTGGTTAGCCCTGGGCTGAGAGAGCAGTGCCTGTCCTGGAGAACCTCACTTTGTTTATGACAGACTCTCTCTGGGCTGCTTTGGGTGATCTGGGATAAAAAATGATAGTATGTACTCTGCAGGAGTATATATATACATGTGTGTGTACACCCAGAGACAGGCACATTTATAAACAAACCACAGAACACATAGCAATGCTTGAACACACTCCAGTGTGTCTATGGACATCTTGTTCTCTCTCTCTCCTTCTGTCCTTGAGGTATCAGGTTTCCTTGTTTACAGTCTGCCTCATTCAGGATCTGGAATTCCTAAAGAGAAGCAAAACACTATCATGTGACTGAAGACTAATTTCCAGGAAAAGCGGAAGAGATTTTAGGAAAGTTCAGTCCTCACGTTCTCACTTGCTCCTGTCAAGAATACAGGATGAAGGAATTGAGGCCAATGTGAGGTCCCTGATCCCTGTTCCTCTGTCGAACCTCGGATGAGATCTAAAGGAAAATCTAATGCTTGATGCATTCCTTACACTCCTCATTTTTCTCCCTCTTTAATGTTTTATTGACATGGGACTTTTCACACAGAAGCAGGATTCTTGCTTCCTGGCAGTGCTTCCAGTGGCTTCCTTTTCTTCTGAAGGGTTATTTTTGCATGTGCTGTCACAAGTGGTCATACACTGCCTGTGACATCACTAACAAGACCATGGGACAGATCCAAGCAAAGTACATGAAGGGAGGACTACAGTAATGTAATAACAGAAAACAAAGAGGAAAATGCGAACAAAACCATCAGCCCACAGGTCCCATATGCCAAAAGCATTAATGAGAGCATTTCTAAAGCTCATTGGGCAAGAGCAGAACTAGTGAATCTTGATTGTATGGGGTTATCTGGTTGGGTGGCATCTGGGTCCCTGGCCCTGTGCTATACCTTTCAAAGACCCTGCACTATAGCAAGTCTGCAGTGCCTCTTCTGGCTGTGACCCACAGGTCCTAAGCATCTCTCTCCTTGTGATGGGGCCATTTTGGCCTCCTCAAGGAAGAGGAGTCCTCAACTTTGTCTTTTTAGATGCTGCAGTCATGATTTCTGGCACTCTGAAGGTGTTCCTGATCCTGGATGACATCGAATATGAGGGATGAGCAAGGATGAAACCTGCTGCTGTTGTGCCTTGTTCAGCAAAGGAGACGATGGGTATGATAGAACAAAGTGCTAGGAAATGTAATGGAAATTCCTAGTTACCCATCCAATGAAAGACTGGAAGACAGTGCTCATAGGGTTGGCTTTTGGTATGAACAAGGTAGATGGTTTCCTACAATGGTTGTCTGACAGCTGCCCTGCCCTGCAAGGCTATGTTGGCTATTGCTGCTATGAGGGAGGGACAGAGTGTGAGGGACGCTGGCTATTCCTTGGGAGCTGCTGAATCTCTCCTAGAGCCTGCAACCACTGCTTCCATCCCTCTGATTGTGCCAGCAGCAGCAGGAGAACCCTTAGGTGGTGACAGATATTTAATCTTGTTCTGATAACATTGTGGTCAACAGCAAAAATTCCCATTGTCTAGATTTTTGCTCTGAAGCTGTGTGTCTTTGTGCTTTGAGGTGCTGGTTTGAGTCTTCTGGTCTAGCTCCAACAAGAGCATGTACAAGCATGTTTAAATTTTAGCAAGAATCCTGCAAAAAGACTCACATGCTTAAGCCCTTTCTTGGATTCAGGCTCAAACTCTCAGCCCCAGGCAGGACCAAGCCCATAATGATTCTCTGTTTCTGCATGAATATGCTGGAAAACACATTTGTCTGGAGACCTGCAGCATGCTTGGGGTTTAGAACATTCCCCAGGCATCCTGTGCTTCTGCAACACACTCACATCTATACAGGTCACCTGCACAAAGTCCTGTTGCACTGTGTCATTGGTGAAGTTGCAGGGGGGGAAATACTAACAAACACGCAGTGAACACACAGCAAGTCTATTGCCATGAAGTGAGAGCAGGAGGTGCTCTAGGCTCCTTTGACTATTCAAACACAAATCAATGTTGGATTATGGAGCAAATCCATTGGAGAAGCAATAAGGAAAATCAGTAACATCTGCACAGTCTTCATTCCTGAGGCACACTGACTATAAAACACAGGTGCATATAAAATCTGGCACATGTTGCTACATTATGAAAACTCATGGTTACAGCATGCTAACTACCTGTAGCACCTGGTGTGGAAGTAATTTCAGAACATTCTGATTCACTGGCAGAAGTCTAGACTGTAACTTAAAATTAGCCATACTGCCTAAGATCAAGGCCTTAGCTCCTCTCACTGATAGTGGCTAGTGGTGGTTACTTGCAGAAAGAGAAAAAGAAACGGGTATAGATAAATTCTGTCCTTCCAGTTACAGCCAGCAGCAACTAGGGGATCTTCTAAGCCAGAAGTTCACTGTGGGTCTTCAGGTTAATACCACAGATCAGCTGTAGGCTGATCCTCTTTTTGAACAGTTATGCCTTTGGACTCTATAACATCCTGCAGCAACCAGATTCTGGGGTTCATGAGACTCAGCATGAGATACAGTAGCATGCTTGTTTTAAATATACCTACTAGTATACTGTAGTATGTAGCTTTTTGCACGTCCTTCTTTGCCCATATGACCACATCAGGCAACTGTTCCCCAGGTTTAAGTCCCTTGTATGAGGCAGGCAGTGCAGAGATATGTTCCTGTCAACATGCAGTCATCTGGCCACTGGACTCTTGGCTACTTTGAGTAGAGGTGTGACTTTGAAGAGAGAGTCCTGGGCCAGAAAAGCCCTTCCCTAGAAGGTGGCTGCCCTACTGTACTGTGTCAGAGTTTGTACTGAATGAAGTCTTGGAACATGTGGTCTGTTTGCTAAGCAGAAGGCTTGTGTGCTGCCAGGCTGCAATTCCTTGTCAGTTTGAATCAACAAGCCTGACTTTTATTTTCCTGAGATCTCATCTGAGCTGCTATCAGCTTGGATCCAACCTGGTGGATCAATGAAAGTTATGACGCCGTGCAGATTTGTTTTTCAGTGGCATTGATAAACCAGTGTTGCAAGATCCTCAGCTCAGACTTAGAGTCTGGCTAACTGAAGGTTGCGAAATTTCCAAAGGCGACAAGGAGAGAAAAAAAGCAAAAAACCACTCTCCCCTGTGTTGCAACTCCGAGTGCAATCAGTCGCAAACAATAATTCTCTCACTGGACACTCAGATTCATTTTAGTTGGGTCCATGGAAAGTCATTTCTATATATATCAGCTAGATGTCTGACCTGAGGGTTAAACCAAAGAAATCTGCTTGCAGAAAAATTGCAAATGCAAAATTCTGGCATGGCAGTACAAGTTTTGCCCTCCACTAATACACTTTGTCTTGAAATGGTGACCAAGTTGAGTAATTGTGCAGGGAAAGAGAAGAACTTAACCATTCTGAAGAACATCAGTAAGCTAAAAACCAATAAATAAGAACCACTGGAAATGGAAATCCTTGATTAATGACCAGCACTTTAATGAAGATATTTGCTGTGAAACAGCTCCCAGGACTGCACTGGTACTTCAAAGCATTCTTCTTCGTCTTGGGCAGCTATGGTTTTAGCTGCTCTTTGCCATAGATAAATGAGAGGACCCAATTCTCCTTGCTTAGCATTTCAGCTGCTTTCTTTGATTCAAAGTGTGGACCAGCAGCTGAAACATGAAGGTACTGTGTTTAGTTGGATCTGATTCCTACAGCAACCTACTGAAGCATCTTTGGTATTAGTGGACACTTCAACACCTGAAAACGACACAAAGTCAGAAAGAGTGTAGTGAGTATTCAGTGGTGTTTGTTGGCCTAGTCTTGGGCTGTGAGGGTGATGTGAAGGCAGGGGACACTCAGGCGGTCCCTGCCTCAATGAGCCTGGCTAGAGCTAAGCATGACTTTCCCAAAACACTCCCTAAGCAAATTCAGAGGAAGAGCCCAAAGGGAAAGGATCAACACAACTTGCACTCTAGGAAATTCTGCTCCAGCTCTTTCTACTTGGAAGAATGGACTCATAATGTGATTTCAAGCTCTGAGAAATCCCTCAGAATATAGGCCAGAACAAAAATAATCTAATCCAATCCCATCTAATCTAATTTCATTTTTCGCTTCTGTGAAATAGCCATAAAAACAACTAAGACATTTTTACTTCTTTTAAATGTTGACTACCTGCAGGATCATGTCACGCATACCATTGCTATATTGATACTGTTCCTTAGGGAATTCCTTAGTGGAAAACCACAATGTTTTGCAAGAGGAAATCCTTGTTAATGACAGCTACAGCCAGGAGAAGCCTTGTGAATGTTTTTACTAGGATCACTATAACAACAATAGGAATACGCCAGGCTACGATGATCATTGAATTTTACCTACTGTGGAATTAACACTGTGGGTGACCTTTCTTTCAGCAAGGGCAAAATGTAGCACAGAACAGGCTCCTGATTCAGTTTACCCATACCTCAATGGGCCTGTTTTCGGTGACCATTCACATGCATAAAAGGAGGAGATAAGATGATGCCCGATCTGAATCTGAAAGAGCAAGTGTAAGACCAGGTCAAAGCCCTTCATACCTTGTAATGCAGTAAAAACGTTACATATGCAGTGTAGCAACCACTGACAGCAGCAATTAAAACCTCAGGTAATTTTCCTTTTTTCCTTGACTAGTATCTTGATCATCAGACTATCTTGATCAATACAGACTACTGTATTTGTAACTGATGTTACACTGGACTCTGGATATAAAGACTAATGACAAGAGAAAGTGGCAGTAATTTCTGACTCAACGTTTTCATCAAGAAAAAACAATCCTAAAATGACTGATACTGCAGGGCAGGGCAAGAGTCTGATGCCTTTGTAACTTAAGATACTGCTTTGAACCGCAAAATCAAATGAGGTGAGGTATATAGCAAGATGCATGAGTAAAGGCATCGTAATCTGACACGTGTCTTTGGTGAAATGCATTGAAGTCCTCCAAGGGAGGTGCAATAGAAGAGTGAAGTGTTAATAGCTTCTTTGACTTTTTATGACTCCTGTCACAGCAGAGTGATCATGTGCTGTTGTTTTTTAGTTCACTCATGAATGTTTTGTTTGCTAGAGCTGCCTTTGTGATGGCCACTCCCAGAGTAATCAACCCTGAAGAAATTCATGTGTGGACTGCTGAAGCTCAGTTTTATTCTCAGCTCCTCACTGACAATATGGAAGTTTTTCATCTACCTGCATTTTTTCCAAAGCCTTCCTAATTTAAAGATCAGTGGATTAGTTCTGGCTGCTTTGATGTCAGCTGTTCCATGTCATCTGCACATGTTCTATTACTTCTAAGATCCCAAAACCATGTGTGAAATGTGCCAGGCAGGCTTTCTGTTGCCTGGCATTTTGTGTATGGGGGTACTCAGGGTCTGTGTTTAAATTCTGAAGCAGGTATACCAAGCCTGGACTTCAGTCAACCAAGAAGTTATGATAATGCTATAGATATGAACTAGAGTACAAAAATACTGAAGCCAGCAAAATATTTAAGGCAAATCTGCTACACTTGGTGGTGTTGAGACCAAGGCACTAATCCCTGACACTGGATTTGCTTTTTCAAGTGGGTACAAAACCAGGTCAGTGTTAGGCTACTGCAGATGGCTTGTATCCGCACAATGTGAGTACCTCTGTATTATGCCTCCTCACGTTTCATGTTTTGTGTGCAAAAAAAAAAAATGTCTTGGAACACTCTTCTGCTTGTTGAGAGGTACCCAAGGGATTTTGCTGAGTTCAGGCTGTTTCCTCTTCTCCCTTCCTTAGTGAAGGGTCAGTGAATGATATTTTAGTTCCAGAAAGAGAATCTTTTAAACTCCACACCTCAATTGTAGACTACTCCCTGAGCAAACAGTGTCAGGCAGAGAGGAACAGGACTAGGGTTATGAAAATGGCCACTCTATGCTATGGACCTCATGAAAGCTCTGTGTTCCTACAGAGACAGAGCACTCAAGACTGGCAGGGGCAGAAGCAGCCCTTGTTTGGATGCATGAAGACTCTACATTATGAAAACCTCCCAAAAACAATAGAGAGGGAAAAATAAAGTGTTTCAAAATCTGAGCCCAAAGGAGAAGCAAATTGACGTCTAACAAAAGACTGATTTTCTTCTCCCGTAGAGAGGTGTCTGCCACTTACTCGAGCTGGCAAGGCAGTGTCTCAAAGGGCAATTTAACCAAGTTGCATAAGGCCTTGGCTGGGTGGCGATAGAAATATAGGGCCTCTTATCTGAATGCTGGCCACAGCTGTTGCAGATCTTGAAGGAATTATCTCTGTGCCTGTCAAACATCTGCTTTGTAAGCAAAGAGGCTGAAACGCTAGTGGTGCACAGGACACACTGCAGCCCATGGGGCAGAGCAGAGGCAGCAAATGGGAGCTTTTTTTCCCTGGCATCAGAAACCTGATGTCCCATCAGTGACTCTGATGGATGGATAGGCCCTAATCCCTCTGTGTTATGTAGACCTGTGCCTTGTCATAGAAAAATAGGCAATGTGGTCCAAGCACTGATCTCAGTGTCTTTGGTAAGCTATACATCATCTACAGCTCTCATGAATATTCTGGCATATAGCCTACAGAACTACATTTAGTTTCTCTCTCACCACCCAGGCATTGTTCCAGATAAATGTGGGTAGACCCAAAAGGGATGATGCTAAAAATTGGGATGTGCATTGGAGCCCTTTGACATTAAATATTTTCTTTCTTTTCTGTCTTTTCTCCCTTAGTCATCACTATATTTTTCCTCTACTATCACAGTGCTTCCTCTGTGAACCAAGCTAGCTACCTTTCCATATCTCTGGTAGTTTCTCTGTTACCAACACCCCCACAACACATAATAAATGCCCTTTGAGAACTTGGCCACAGGGAGTGCGGAATGCCTGTATATTGGGTAACTAGAATACTTTGTGTTCTTTTGTGTGTGTTTTTATGCTACCACCAGTTCCATAAAAGCCTTTGATAACTGCTCATTGCTGGGATTCTGCATGCTTGCACATGGACTGAGATCTGGTCCATGTGCAACATAAACCCTCACTCTCACAAAATGTAGATGCTGTGGGAGAATCTAGTCCAAATATGAGGACTGGTCACCATATGGGGATACTGACTTTGTGTTTTGTCCGTTCTTCTTCATTTGATAGAGCACATTTCCTTCTATGCACTCTATCAAAAAACACCAGCACTGAAGAGGAGGACGGTGACAGTATGAATGGATGAATAACTGGATGAATGAATGTAAAGGGTAGTCCTGAGATCTTTCTCATCTGATTTTCCCCTGGTAGATATATGTAGGTGTTCCTACAGTGTGTTCCTGAGCTGCTTATCCATGTCTTTTTGAAAATATCTCAGTTCAAAGTGACGCAGCTTCACATTTTCTTTATATGTATAATCAAATGCAAACAATTAAGATTGCCCAACTGAACTCTGTGCCAACAGGTAACTACAGTTCAAAGGACCTTTTACTCAGCAGGTTGGACAGCATTTCCTCCACACCCTTCAAACAAAGTTATGGTGTAACATCTAACAGAACTTTCCTGTCAAAATCTCTAGTTCTAGGGTGAGCTCTCAGGCCAACTGCCTGAGGCCCCACGTTGTGAAGGACATCTCTGGGCTGAGCAGAAAATCAATTCATGACATTCAGTGTTCAACTGAAAAAGTGGGAATGCATCCATTTCAGGCTCTATGCAAGACCACAAGGCTACTGCCTGTTCTATGTATGTCAGCTGGAAACTAACAAAGCAGTATCACCTTGCAATGAAGACAATCTTATCAAGGACTACCAACTGATTTCCATTCCGGTTATGTTGCTGCAATTTTTATCTCATTATTCTCAATGGTACGGGGCAGAGGAGGTGTTAATATAAAGGAAGATTGTGTTTCTAGTTACAGCTTAACACTGTAAAGCAGAGAGAGTGGGTTTTGTTCCAAGCTTTGCCATAGATCTGGGTTGCTTAACATACCTTTGCCTCAGGGCTTTTAATCTGCAAAGTGGTGTGCGTAGTTACACTTAGCTGTGAATCTAAAATCATTACTATATTTAAAGTGCTGGAAGATAGTGCTGGTGCATAAATATCATTGCAGTGCAGGTGGCTTGGCTATACTTGTCATAGGAGAGATCGCCTCCAAGTGTGTCCTCAGATGATGTAGTTAGAAGATTCACATAGTTAAGTTTGTTCTCATCATTCATGTGGATACCTGGATTTAGTTTAGTGAGGGCTGGAGGTGGTATTTGGCTAGACAGATGTCTCATTCTCTGAATGAAATCTGAATCTTCAAAGAATGGAGAGCAGCAGGGAATGCACTCAGCCAAGGACTGTCTGTGAGATATGGGGCTCTTCAACTCCCAGGTTCAAATCCAATAAAGTTAGACATCACATGTCTTTCTTGCCATCTGGCAGCCAGTTGGGAGCTTGTGAGCATTGTATTAGTGAATTTTACTATCAAGTTACAGGACAAGTGACTTCATCAGTTCTAAGGACAACCTGGGAACAGTGAAGAAAACTGAATAAACTGTATCAACCTAGGGAAGTAGTTTGGTGCTTTAAAGGAGTGATATGTGAGAGGAATGAATTAAGTATTAGTCTTACAGCTCTCTTTTTTGACAGAGAAGGATAGACTTTACAGCAGACGAACACCAAGGCTTCTTCCCAGGAAATCAAGTAGGTCAAAATCTTCTATCCGCTCTGTGGTCCTTTCCATTTCACCTTCACACAGTTCAAGCCACACATTTCATTTGGCTTGTTTGAGAAGACAGGTAACCTCCCTTTTTGAAAAAGGTTTCTTTTGTCTTCAAACTTACAGAAAAGATGGATGTGAATACAAGGGAGAGGTAAAGAGATGGTTTGCCTGCATGGCCAGAGCACCTGCAGGCTGTAAAACAGAAAATGACAAAAAATTACAAAACCTGCACTAACTGTGTGCAGGCTTCAGAAGGATTTTTACCTCTGAAAAACCTGGAGTCCTGACATGCAGCTCTGGCCTTGTATCACCTCATGGTTTTCAAACTACTGTTATGCCTCAGCTGGTGGTCTTTTTACAGTAGCCCATGGCTTCTTGTATACTGCAAGCGTGTACTGTGTGCTACTGTACTTCTTGTTCTTCTTGTACCAGCCCTATGATTTCTGAAATGCCCTACTAATTTGAAAACAGATCCCAAGACACACTACAGTCTACCAGAAGGAGAAAAGGGTTTCCGAATTTCTGCCCACCCCAGTCTCATCTCTAGGGAGAGCTCTCATTTCTGCAGAGGCTCCGGGGCCTGCTTGTGAAAAGTGATGAGGGACCGGTGTGCTTCTCTCATTAGGGAGTTAATTAGCTGCCCTGGGTGAAGCACTGGGAGGAAGTTGCCTATTTTCTACCAATGTCTTAATTTTCCTCTTCCCTGAAGAAGGCTGCCACGGTCAGGGCTTATGATTGGCGGTGTGACCAGGGAAGCCATTTTAGCTGATGGGCTGTGAGGGTAGCCAAAGGTTTGCACGTCCTCTGTTCAGCAGTGGTGGGTGGGCTAAGTTTGCAGGTATGTATGTTAAGAGCAGCTGTGTTAAATTATATTTACTGTGGGAAGAAGCTGTCTGTCTGCTCTGGAGGTGGGAGAGGTGTAGTACTGGCCTTGTCTCCTCATCCCAAGGATCACTGGAGGAGAGACCTGCCCTGATGGAGCCTGCAGGACCTGGTGGGGAATATGCCAGTGCAGTAGGTAAGGCTTTATGTGTCTTTTGGGTTTATTTATTTGCATAGTGTTGGCTTGCTGATGCAAAAACTGGTCACAGCGTGCATGTGGGAGCATATGCTTGCTTCACCCTCTAGGTGTTTTTGGAGAACTGGATTGAGCCATCTGCATTTGGAGCTACTGGCATAAAATTCTGTGATGTTTGGTTGCTTTCTTTTTGACTATACTTGCTTTATTCATCTTAGTTTCCTGTTGTCTCTACTTGGAAACTTACAGTGTGTTTCTTTTTATTGTTGAAAAAAATGCACTTTAGGTAAGGGGGTGTGAGTTTGCATTGTTTGGCTGAAACTGAAGATTCGGGAGGTCAGCTAATGTACGCATCGTCAAGAGAAAGGCCTAACTGCAATGTGTGTGTGTTTCCTAATGCCTAGTCACAGTCCTGGAGCTGCTTTTCTTTCTGTACATGGGGTTTACACATCTCTTTACATTTCACTCTAAGTTTGTGGTCATAAAAACAGAATTTGGCATGGTTCTTGTATATAAAATTTCAGGGTGGGGCAAACATTTCTGGGTGTTTTCAGATGGAACTGGTTGTCCCAAGCTGAGGTTGGAGCACCTGGAGTTGTGAAAAAATGTTAAAGCTTTTGCATGAAATCGCGCAGTAAATCATGGACAAGAAAACAAACCCCTAAAGCCACTGTTATCTACATTCCTTCAGTGTTAGCAAATACGAATTAAACTTGTGATTGTGTAATTGGGGAAACTGAGGCAGGGAGTAATCAAGACCACACGTGATACCATTAAAAGAGCTTGGAGTTTCACCTAAGGATTCTGGGTCTGACTTCTGGTTAGAATTGATGAATAATGGTAAATTTCTTACCTTCTTTCATCACACTTTATAGAGCATGTTGAGACACAATTGAGGACGCTCTGCTGTTCTTGTTCGGAAGCAGGGAGTGTTCCTGTGAATGGGAAGACTCCATTGGGATTAATCATGGGTGATTAGGCATCTCATGACCTCTGCAGCTCTTTAGATCTGAGGTCCACTGCAATAGCTAATGTGAAAATAGTGTGTGTGTGACAGTGAGTAAGAACTAGTATGCGAGGGCATGCGTACAGCCCTGTCTATAGGCATGTACGTGAGTTCTGCTTTCCCAGCCTTGCAATTTCATACTGTGACCAGATTACGTCTCGCTGCCGTCTGCATGATCACTTATTCTTGCCCTCTAAAACAGGGTTAGTCAGCATTTTCTAAAATTTTTTTTGGGAATTGCAAGGAACTACAGAGTTGCCAGGAGTGTGTGTGCAGAAATAACACCAATAAAATCGCCACACAAAAGGGAAGATGGAAACTTATAGATTATTTTTCTGTGTGTGCATGCTTGGTTTTATGAGCAAACAATGGATGCATTAAAAAAATTAACCAGACAGTGGTGGGAATATGATAAGTGAAATCTGTGTGTCTGTGTTTTTAAGGGATGGGTCTGTGGGTGATTTTAAGTGGCGAGAGGAGAAAACACACTGAACCATCCCTTTTTAGAAGTGTCCCAATGCCTGTTTCAGATCTAGACCTGCTACTGATCTATTCAATCCTTCCTCTGGGGAGTTTCATGGAAGGTCTTCATTTCTACAGGCCGTTTTTCTTTATGCTGCTTCATGTGCTTGTTGTGAGGAAGAAAGCTGTTGTTGTCAGATGTCTAAAAATCTATTTCAAAGTGCAGTAAAAAGCAAGAGATGTCTTTTTATTCTACATTTGTACAGCTCCTGCTCAACAGGACTGCTCGTGCCTGAGATCCTTGATCTCTACATCAATACAGAAGACTAGTAAAATAAGCTGCTACCTGGGCAGACCAAATTCTGAAATCTGACCAATGCAAAAAAGCGAGGCTCTTTAAATGCCAAATAGACCATCTGTAAACAGGTTATGCCAGGTTTCTGGAAGACCAGCAATACAACTCAAATTGTGAAACTGTCTAAAACATTGCATAGATAATAGTTTGTGATATGAAACATTTCAGTTGTGATGAAGCTACAAAAAATCCTGCCACGTAAGTCATGCTGTCTGGGAAGGGAGCAATCGGACAATAGCAGTTCAGCTGACTCCTCGAACCAACCTACTGATGATGCTTGACATATCATGGGGCCAGGCAGTTGAGGTGAGATTGATGCATTTCAAAAGCCTGCACAGATCAATATGTTGCAGTCAACTATTTTATTCATGTTCTTGGAAGGTACCTCTCACAGAAGTATCTTTGTTGAGACCCACGCGGTGAGTCTCTGCTGTAATGAATCATATAAAAGCAGGTATAGATACTTGTTACCCTCTGAATACCTGTTTGTATCCTGATGACTTTTAGGAATGAGTAGACTATGGGGTGATCAAAGCTTAGTCCTGGCTGAGTGGGGTAGAGGAAGGCGATACTGCTAAATGAATGCTGTGCTATTAATTGCTGAGCAGATGCCTCCCAGATTGTAAAAACAGTCTTTTTGCAAGGCTGCCTCTGGGAGGCAAGATGCAGTTGAATAGATTACAGCCTGACAACAGTGAGAAGGTGGCCACAGCACTTGCTTGAAGTTGCTGCTCCATTACCTGAACTGAGATTAGGAATGCTCTAGGCTTGTTCTCCATCTGAATGCCTGTCCTTCCTGAGTTCCCATTTGTGTGGTTAGGGGCTTAACCCTTTGGGGTTTTTTGTGGTATTATGCCCTATTTTATACCAGAGATTATTTGAAGTACCCCAGGTGGACCCAGGTAGAAATGGAAAGCTCTTCAAACTGCAGGTGTATTTCCCTGAAGTAGAGAACCAAATTAAAATTCGACCTTGTCCTGTGTTGAGCAAGGCTTCTTGAGAGTAACTGTACTCTGTGCTGACTAATGGGTAGTGAGACGATTACAGACTTAAACTGACAGTATCCCCAAGCTATGGGAAATCCTTTGTTACTGCAGTGGTATGCTGAATTGTGACGCTTGTTTGATAGAATAAGAGATAACTCCTTGGTGTCTGACTAGATTTGTTTGCTGCTTGCTTCCAGTAATATTACACAAATCGTGTTGTGTTGGATTTCAGAGGAAGTAAGCGCCCATGGAAGGCATTTATGCTGTGGAGACTTGAAGACAGTCTTGCATTGCAAAGTTCAGCACTCGCAGTCAAAAAGGTGACAAAGCTAGCCCAGGCCACTCTGGGAAAGGGGAGTGACTGTGATGCTTAGGTTTGCTTGCAAATATTTTTTCCCCAGATTTGGGGATTTAGACCCAGTTCAGATGGAGCTATAGCAGTTCGCGGAAGAGAGACAGTACTGTTCCCTGCCCCAGAAGCATCCATTGCTTCTTCTAGGAGTTTGGCAGAAAATGTCAATGCAACCCCAAGCATTAACACTGAGGACAAGGAGACTAATATGGAGAAGAGAGTTACTTTCATGTTAAATTGTTTCATGTTGTTTTTTTAACTTATGGTGTTTATGGCAGAAACCTGTGATCTAGAGATAGGAGACACCTAACTTGGAGCCCACATTGTGTCACTGCTGTTCAGGATGCAGCAGGGTCACCTGGCTGGGCAAGAGCACATGCTGAGCTCTTTTCCCCATCTCCTGCAGTTATGTGCCTGTGTGCACTTGTGCTGTAGAAGCAGCCAGAGGCCCTTCCCACCACAGAGCTTCTGTCATCATGTGTTTAAAATAATCTGAAGCTAAAATGGGAGCATTCACTTTCCCTTTCTCTCCAGCCCAGAGCAGGCATCAGAGTCTGCCTTAAAGACTTGCAAGTAAATTGTGCAAGATCTTGGCAATGAAAGCATGTGGCACATGTCTCCACAGCTGGGGAGCTGTTGTGGGAAAGGGTCAGGGGACCCTATGCAGGACTGTGAAAGATGCCAACATAAAAGCCCAGCCTGCATTGCCAAATTACAACTCCTGGGGTGATGGAAGGGAGTACTTGTAGGAGCACTGACCTTTGGATCTGCTTTCCTTATAAAGTGTTATGTCCAACCACAAGTCTTCAAATTATGTAGAGGAATAATTTTCCCAAACAGTACACTTCTGTTTTCCAGTGACGCATAAAGGCGAGGTAAATGGTAAGAAATAAACCATGATTAATTTAATGGGGACGACAGCAAGACAGACGGCTAGTGGTGGATCACTTAGTGAAAGCCTGAGAATGCCAACTTCTGGGTGGAGATGAACACTAAGAAAGTGCTCAATTAATCTGACTTGGAGGTTCGTGAGCTGCTTGTGCTCACACTCACTGATGAGCTCTGATGGGATCTCAACTGTGTTTGTGTGTTGTCTTTGAGGATGCCTGTACAGGAATGATTGTTCTTGATATAAACACCTTCCCTCTCAGGCAAACAAAGCAATTTGTGCTCGGACAAGTATTTGTAATTCTCCCATTTTGTAATACTTTTTTCAAAAAAGTATTGTGATTTTGGTTGGTGTGCTAGTCCAAGTAATACCTCCTCTTTCTGGGTTGTGCCCATGTGAGTTTGTAGGGCCTTAGTGTAAATCTGATTATTGAAATGAACTAGGCTAAGAAAGCCCATCTGGGGGAGCAAAAAGCGATTAGGCATGAAGGAAAAGACTGCCTTCAGCAGCAAATGCAGTTTATTAAAGTGTTTGCAGAACTTAGTGGCACGTGGAGTGGTGATACTTAACCGAATGCTGAAAATTTAGGGTGTTTTATTCCATACAAAAGGGGAACAAAGCAAATTCTTGCAGCAGAGTCTAGGAAATTGATGAAAGCACCTTAGAGTTTGGCAGCATCAGTGAATCTAGACTTCTGTTTGAAGACCCTCCATTTTTTTTTCAGTAGCAGTTTATTCTGCATTGTAGCCTGCTGCAAGGGCCAGATTGTTAGCTAAAGAGTTAAGAGACTTGAATCCAGGAGTGGATTCAACCCAGACTGGCACCTTCTTAAAGGTGACAGACACTGATAGGTAAGGCTCCCCTGCACGGGCTTGTATCCTCCTTGTCTCGAAAGTGAGATGTGTATATGCTACCTACCTCCTACTTAGCACAACTGATGGGAACTTATGCAGGGGTTTCTGCTAGTTTCACTTAGCTAAAGACCTTCCTGCTCTGCTGCAAAGGAATAGTATAGACTGGCGACAAGAGCAGTGCATTCTGTACTGCCCAGGTCTCCTTACTGAAACCGAGTCAACTAAGGAATAACAACTCCACACACAGAGGAGGGGCGGAATTCCTCGTGGTGTTGGCACTCTGCTCAGAGCAAAAGATTTCCCTTAAAGCTAAGGCAAGCAGACAAGTTTATGCAGAACATGCATCAGAAGTTATAGTTTTCTTTCAGGTGATCTGCTCTCCTAGTGGATTCTTCTGGGCTCTTCCTTAAGCTGTTGCACTCGCTGGCTTTGGGTAAAGGATGGTGTTTCGGAGTCTAATACCCACAAAATAGCTGTAACAGTAAAGCTTTGGCATGTCTGAAGCACAGGAATGTTGATTTATCTTTTCTACCTCAGCACAAGGAATCAGCAAAGGGAGAATGAGAGATGAGACACTTTCAAAGACCAAAAAAAAAGGCACCTGAAATAGAAAGAGTTATGCTCCATGCATCTTTTCCTTGTCTCCCCCCACACGTCTTAAGGCTGAAACTGTGACCTCCTTGAAGCTTTAACATCAGAAATTAATTCTTAATCTGGGGAGAGTTATATTCTGAGGAATGCTTTGTGTGTAAAGACCAAATCTTTACTGATATAAATTAACACAGCTCCACTAACTGGCCATGACCCAGTTCAGACTTGCATGGACCTCCCTTTTCCTTCTTCTATACATCACTGTATCTCAGTCTTATCAGATTTGTCACTGCCCAGTGACAGAGAGAAAGAAGTCAAACGATAGAGGGACGTTTCTGTAGTGGCCCTTTGGATGCTGAACATCAGAAGCTTCTCTTACTGTTTCAAAACAGAGTAAATTACTTTGTAGTATTTGTCAATGACTACATTATGCGTTCTTCGCAGCCCTTGAAATGTAAAGTATACTGGACATAGTAATTTGTTGCCTGTAACAGTAATTACATAGCAAACTGCAGCTGGAATTAGTGGCATTCTATGTACTGTATAGTGCTATGGAGTGCTGTTTACTGTACAATAGATTACTTAACACTCCTGGTTAACAATACCTCATTGAGCAATAAGATATGAAAAAGCACATGAGATCACTTTACCAACATATGGTTTAAAAACCTCTAAAGCTATAAGAAAAGTAGGTATCTTACTTTTAGAGTGACCTGAATCATCCTAAATAATGCTAACTAGCCACATACTAGAGCTTTAGTCATATTTTAGAGGTTACTGAATCAGGACTTGCCTGTGGATATCTTTGTCTGTGTGAGTAATTTTGCTGAAGTTAATAACACTTGTTAATAAAGTACAACTTCTGGGAATTGGGTCAGATCAGGCCTCGGTATCTTATTGTAGGGCGTATTGTACCATAACATACTGTTCCATTAAACGTAGGCTTGTACTGATAGCTTACAGTGCTGTAAGAGCTGTGATTAGCAGAAGCTCTTCCCCTGTATAAACATCTGTCTTTCCCATGTAGATTTTCTGGATAATTCTCCTGTTGGCTGTTTCCAGAGTGTCTCATGTGAGAGATGTTCTGCTGCTTCTGAGCCAGGAAGATGTGGGAAAACATGCTGAAAAAGCACCTTTATGTTAACACAGTAGGAAAGTGTCTCTGCATATGACGCAAAGGTCAAAACTTTAAATCTTTAGACTTAATGAACTGAGATGTTAATAAGCAACCAAAAGGTAGAAAAGTCTGATAAAGTATAGTACAGATGATGTTAAAAGCAAATAAAATGTTTATTCATATGCATAAAGGTCCGCTCTTAATTTTTTAATGCTGCAATCGCCAGCAGCAGAATGAAGTTGCATAACTAGTCCTGTCCTGCTCAGGTATGCATACCTTGGATGAGGCACTAACCATCCTGATGTCCCCCTGACTTCAGGGTGTCCTGGCTCAGAACCCTCCATTCCTCATTCTGTTTGGTGAAGGCTTAGCCCTGCAGAAAGTGATGCCAAAGTGTCTCTTAAGTGCAGGGAGGTTTGGGGTTCTCCTCAAACTCTGAAGAAACATTTGTGCTAGGGGGTGAAACAGGAAGGTTTTTGTTATGTTGTTATGCCATGTTAGTTAACTTGTGACAACAGTTACACAATTGTAACCCTGCTGGATTTCTGCTGAAATGTGTGGCTGGATCTCAGTTTGCCTCGTGTCTCTGCGCGTTCCAGTTTCCCTTAACGAAAGTAGGCTCCAACAGTGCCTATTGCCTGCGTCTTGCACTCAGTCAGCTGCAGGTGTATTTTAAAAGCCTGAGGCCAGATTCTGCTTCCATGTGAAGCTCTGTAGCTCAGAATAGCTCAGCTGATTATCAAAGTGGCTGAGACCAAAGCTGTTGTGCATGGCACAGTGAGCAAAGGGGCTAGAGGAGCAACCAGCTGCTCTGAGAGGGCCAGATGTCATTGTGACCTTGCTTGATCACTATTGTGTGTAAGTGGCTTTTGTCAGGCAAATTAATTCAAACACTGACATACAGCCAGCAGCTGAGAAATCACACCCGGTGTTTGCTTAACCTGTTGCTTTGGGGGTCTGCCTCAGAGTTGTCTCAGTCCTCTGAAACAAATACTGTTAAGGTCAAATTGTTTAGCTCCTGGTTCCTGCTCAGTAATTTTGATCTGTTTGCAGTTGTCATGAGGCTTGCTTCAGTTGTCTTTTGAATTTCTTGATAACCAAAGTGAGATGTATGCATTGCAGAGAGAAGAGAGGGAAAACCATCAAGATTCTAGAAATTTACGTGAGAGCATACTAAAGGAGGAAGCAGATGATTTTTTTATTGCAGATGCGACTTCCTGAGGTTACCCTGCCTAGTGCAGTGCGAGAGGGGAGGAAAAAGTGCTGAACTGGGTCATAAAGGCTGCTTTGTTCACGAGCTTGCATTATGGCTGACTGACGCCCAGATTCTTGCAGAGTGCAGAGACTTTTTAGCCAGTGAGAAGTAGGGCTTGCCCTGCTGAACTGCTGTGTGCAAAGCACTTGAGACACCAAATTCTCTATAATTGTTTGTAATAACAGCTTGTGTACTGTAACGCTTGTTTGCTGCTCCTCTTTCTGATTTTTCCTTTGATTCTTGGCATGTAGCTTAATAAACTCAACATATTTACCATCCTAGCTTCTTCTAATTGAAATTTGTGAGGCAAAATTACATTCAGGAATTAGTGCTGCCTTACACAAATCTGGTCTTTCTTCTGCGTTCATTTTTATCCATTCCCACGTCTTGGCTTCTTCAACTAGATGTGTTCCTCCCTTTCTCCATAAAGCCTTGATGCCTTCTACATTGCTTTTCTCCTTAGCAGATACTGAACAGACAAATCTAGAACCTTGCCTTAATTTGATCAGGGAGATGGTGAAATGTTTAATAACCATTTACAGGCTCTCCGAAAGACATTAAGATCCAGACAGAGGAAAAGGATTGCTCAAGAAGCAGCCAAGATCAAGGCTATACCTTGGAGGAGTTACTTCAAAATAAATTGAGCAGTGGAAAATGAAGGATGTATATCTAGAGAAAAAAAAGTTTCCTGGCAGTTAACTCCTTGAGGTTATTAGCATTTTCCAAGGGATAAGATGAACTTTTTCAGACTAGATGCATACCGAGGACCAGGCTGTAAAGCTAGGATCCAAGAATGAAGTTTTCCAGAGTCTAAGAGAATGGCTTGAGTCTAGGAGAATGGCTTAGAACTTTCTCTTTAAGACTGGATGTGATTTTTTTTTTATTTTTTTTTTTTTGCCAAACAGCCTGTTCCTGGGGCTGTGTTACTGCTGCAGTGGGGTGAATGACGGAAGGAGGAGGCTGACTCCTTGAATTCCTACATTCTCTCTCATTTCCCAAACCTGATTCAACCCTAAAATGAGAGATCTCAAAGGGACAGGATGGTAGTGAGTGCTTAAATAGCTAGCTTCTCCTTAGACTTGAGACTTGTTAATACGTCTCCTTTCTTGAATAACAAAGGCACATCAGCTTTTCCAAGATGTAAATATTATGTAAACTTTCCAGCTAATCTAACTCAGTGATAAACCAGTACCTGTCCTTGCTGTATTTTTATATTTACAATTGGTACCATAACAGCATGACAGTTACCCAAAAGTCTTTAAAAACGCAGCCTTTTCTGTAGCAAATACAGAATCTATAGGCAGAAATCATCTGATTTCTCTGGGATACTACTGTATTAGGTTGTATTTCAGTGTTGGTTTTTTTTTTTTTTGAGAAATAGTAGGATGGGAGGGAATTTAAGCCCAAAACAGGACTGTAATCTCCTTCAAATGATCACGTACAGCTCAACTGTCAGCAAAATCATCAGCTTACTGCTGAGAAGATGTATCAGTGTGTGTTTTCCCTGTAGCCAATGCTGTTATCTGTGATGCCCAGCTCAGAAGCTCTGTTTTTATACACGATATGATTTCACAGTGGTCTCCCTTGGAATTGCAGTCAGCCAAGAGGAAACCAAGACTCTGACCATCTTTTCTAGTGATGGGAGATGCTGATTATTCCCTCTAGGATGTAACCTTAAAAAGGGAGAGACTGATGCTGGCTACGATAAGAGCAAAGAATTGGATACCTTGGTTCTCAAACCAAACTTGAAGCTGGCACTGTCTTCCCTAGTGCGTGACATTTGCAAATGCATATTTTGAAAACTGGCCTCAAGCTGTGACTGTGGGCTGGTGGGGCCCACTGGAGGCTGCTGTGGTGGGGACTAGATGTCCCTCAGTCTCTAAACCTCTGCTCAGCTGCCACCAGCCGCCTCATCTGTGTGTGATGGCATGTCTTGATGGTTTTCAGCATTTGCTTGTAAACCAGCAGGACCATCCCTGTTTGTGGATGTCACTGTTGCTGTTTTGCTTCTTCTGTGTCTCACCAGGCCAGCCTGATTCTCAGTATCTGTGTGGGTTTGGGTGAGAGCAGAGTGTAAAGGAAAAGACTGAAGTCATGGAGCAAGCCCAGAAACACAGAGTACCCAATGACTAGCCGGGTTTTCACAGCGGACCCAGTTGGCTTTTGTTCCTGCTCTGTCATTTGAGACTGGAGTCAGTGTGTTTTTCTGCAAACACATGATCAGTAATCACCTCCTGGGTTTCTTGATGGGTTGCTTATTCCAGGCATTGCTGGCATTCGAGGTGGCTAGCTTCCTGGTGCTTAGTTGATGGAGGCTAGCTAATGGTGCAGATACTTCACTGAAAGGTAAGGCTTCCTGGTATCTGCCTGGGAATAAAAAAGCAGGAGGATTTACAGCAAATGCAGCCAGTAGAAGGGAAGGTGTTATGAGCTGTCACAATTATATGTTGCTCTTTAAATGAATTTTACAGTATCTGCTCCTGTCACTTCCAAATCATGCGTCAGGCTTGGATGTGCCTTAAGGTGTGATCATTTGAACAAAATAAATCTGCGATTCCTTCTGTTTTCTCTTGATACCCTCAGGCTGACAACTTTGAGATTGAATGGAAGTGTGAGCTGTGTGGCATCTCTGTTACGATATGGGCTGGGGGGCAAGCTGGGGGGATAACAGGGCAAGCCCCCACCCCAAAATACCCACAAGCACTGTCATCTTCTCACCTCCTGCTTCTACCCCCAAAAACTGAACTTCTAGAAAGTACATCAAGAGTGGGGGGTGAGGAAGAAATGAGAGTATGAATCTCTTCTGCTAGACTTGGAAGAGGACCTATGTGTAGGGCAGAAGAGGTTATATACTAGCTTAAATTTCTCTGTTGACTTATAGCCCCTCAATATGGGGGTTGTAACCCAAGATTATCACTGTTTGGGCAGTGATAGCTCATTGAATGCCTTATTGAGAGTGTAAAATAGAGTAGTAATGGTCAATAAGAGAAAAAAGTCAAAGTTAAATTGTGAAGATCCACACTGGCTTCTAGTAGAAACTGCAAATCACATCCAGTAGTTAGTTCTGATGTTGTCCAGGGGATAGGTAGACGTGATTGACCTCTTGTGCATATTGCAGTGCTATTGTTTTGATGGTAAAGATAGTGTTTGAGCTGCTTTTTCTCTTCCCCCGCATCTCCACCTGCTCAATGCTACAAAGATAGCTGTTGACCTAGAGCCTCCCTTCCTTCTCTGTTCAGCTTTTATGCCGTGGCAGATATTTATTTTTAGGAAGGAAGTGATGGGGTTAGTCCCTACTGAGCTGTCAGATTAACAGAAGCTATTCAGGAGAAATCTGATTTACGCAGGAGTAGCTGTAAAAGGGAATGGGGGCAGAGAAAGGAAGGGTGGTTCAGGCCAGGATAAGATGCACATGCAGAGCTAAACAGTAAAGCAAAAGCAGAGAGAGGCAAGCACTGGGTGGTAAGAAATACTTCTTGCCCCTTTAAACTTAAGAAGTTAAACTCTTTATTTCTGTCTTCGTCTGATAAAAGCTAGATCAAGAGAAATTGATGCTGAGTAAGAGGTTTATAAAGACAGACCTTAGTATTGACAGGCAAACTGTAACTTCTGTAAAATTACAGTCTGAGCAACATGTTTTTTTCTCCTCCCTTCTATTTTAAAAAAAAAACCCAAACAACCACAAACAACAACCACCACCACCTCCCACTGTCCCTAAAACTGGGAAAGGCTTATGCAGAGCCACAATAGTGTTAAACTCAGGGACCTGGAGAACGTGTATTAAAGGGTAGAGTGACTGTAGCATTGTCTGCCTCTACCACTGCTATGTGCATACTCATGATGACAGATGGTACCTTTGGCTCTAGCTTGGAGAGAAGAGTTGGAATGATTTCTGGGTATAGAGTTTGGTGAAGAGGAATAAAAAAATATGGGAGTGTCAGAAACAAAGTGATGGCATGAGGAGTGCCTGAGGATGCTGTTTCAGAGGTAACCTATCCACAAAAAAAGACTTGTGGAGAAAGCAGAAAGAACATCCTGTAGATAGGACTCAAATAGCCAGAGGCTTGATGTTCCTGCTCAGATCTCTTCTTGCAAGCAGCCAGAGCAGCAGTGTGCTCAGGCAGCCTTTCTGGCTACTGGTTAATTCCTGTGCTCTGCTATATGTGGAGGCTTCAGGACACAGGACTTCCTTGTACCTGACCTGAGTAAGCAACAGGACGCACAAGATCAGGGACTGGCAGAGCAGCTGTATTTAAAGAAATTTTAAAAAAGTTAGTTATGTAGTGCACATCCTCTGCAACAATTTGTGTTCTCAAAATAATGCCTGATTTAGAGTGTGGGGTCCTACAGAGCTGTTTTCTCGTGGATAGTTTGCCTGCTATGCCTGTCCTATTTAGACTGGCCCACATTGCTCAGCAGCTTGAGAAGTATGAGGAAGTCGTGGTGATGCTGATGTGTCTGATGTTTGTGGGTCCCCCTCAGCTGATTCATCTTGATGGGCCACAAATACGAAATACGGCAGCAGGTCCTGGGGAAGCAGAGATGACAGCTGTGATGGAGGGAAGGTGTGGTGGAAGTGTCTGTGGAACCACAGCTTGAGTCTGGCCTCTCATTTTGAAGTTTCTGATAATATGAACCTAAAACTGAACTGAACCAAAACCCTGTCACATGCTTTGAATAACAGTTTGAGTAAAACCTGATGCTTTTTGGGAAGGACTGCTTGTTCTTGAGAGGTAGTCCATGTTGTATTTGCCAGTAAATTGGCTGGAGGTAATGGAACCCTTAAGCAGATGCCTTTTTCAACTGCTTCTTATCTATAAGATAAGTGTTTTACCAGAACTAAACAGGACAGTTTTACCTGGAACTGGAGCTGAATCACAACTATGCTGAAAGGGCAACCATTCAGCTTCTTGCTGCGGATTTATTCTGTGAGTAAATACAAAAGCACCTCCACAGGCCTCATGTTATGACCAGGGCTGAAGCAGGGAGGTGTTGGGTCTTGCAATGGCTTCTAGATTCAACTGCTCAGGCTTTCAAGGTGGGAATTTTTTGACTACCACCATCTCTCCAGGAGATTCAACTCACCTGTCCCCTTTCTGGTAACAAGAACAGTGCTTCTGTCAGACCAGAGCTTTAGAGATGATTATCAGAATCTCTTCTGTTCTGTTAATTCCACTGCACATGGCTGAAATCTCTGCTTCAAGGAAGGTGGTGGTGCAGCAACATGAAACATGGGTGAAGGCTTGCAGAAGGAAGACTTTGATGGTGGGTGATTTGGGGACATTTAGTGTAGCCTGAAGGGCTAGAGTGCTCTCTGCTGTTGCATTGCAGCTCACAATACCTATAAAGAAAGAGCTGGTTGAGTTTCAGTCCTGCTAGCCTTACATGTTACCCTGGACAGTACATCTAACACAAAGGAGGTAGCGGAGCTTAAAAAGAGAATTATTTGGTGCAAAACCAAACAAAACCATTAGGATGCCAGACAGTTGCATTCCATTCACACTAGGCCATGAGTAAGAAAAAAAGAAAATGACCATATTGTTTGAGGCAGTAAAGCTATCCGCTCCTCTTACCTTTCACCGCAGTTGCATTTCTTTAGAGATGGCATGGGGTTGTTTATCAAATATATACAGAATACTTGTTCTTTTTCCAGGATAAGTGAAGGTGGCCTGTCCACCTAGATGTAGCTGGCAATAGGTTGTTTTCAAAGAACTGGGATTCATTATTTTGTCTACCTCAAAATACCCATTCACTTGACTGTTCACTTACTAAGGGATGTGGCAAGAAAGATGGTTCTGTCCTGAGGAGAAGTCAGGGAAAACATTTTGAGGATCTTGAAAGCTGCTGGATGTGATATTGAAGAGTCCAATAGTTATGTTTCCCTCCTGGTTGTAACAGTGGAATTTCCAGTAGTCTCTACAGGAACTGTTTATGTAAAGGCTGTATTGAGATTTTTTTAAATAAGGATGTGTTTTGGCTGTGACTCTTTGGGTAATTTGGGGTTTTTTTTTTTAGGGCAAGATCTTAAGGGAGGTGGGAGGAATTGCAGTGATGAGATCATCAGATACAAAGTTGGAGATTTGGAGCGCTCTCCCTGTTTCTAATCCCAGATTCCTGGCCAGATTGTAATTTGCATAAACCCATTTTTACTTCCCCTCTGTGTTTTCAGCTATTTGGAGTACTCTTTGCTTTCTGGTAGTGATCTGCTCTTTGTTGCTTTAAAGGTATAGCAAGAATTTCTGCATTTGTAAAGTGCTTTTGCAAGCCTCCCAAAGAATGTCATGACATAGATGCCTACAAACTATTAGTATACACATAAAGCTTTTCAACTGATCTATGCAGTATAAATCTGACTGTTCTGTACGTTTGACTAAGCAGTTCCCCTGAACTACTTTGGAGACCAGATTACTTGTTGCCCATGTCTAGTATCTAATTACCTTCATCTATGTATCAGGCCTGGCGTTCTAGCTGTATCTGGACATGTTCAGAACTTGATATTTTTTTTTTCCAGTCTAATTTAGTACAATGCAGGTTAAGTTCATTGTTCTTAAGGTTTTATACACTGTTACTGTTCCCATGTATCACTTTTGGTGCTAAACTCAATCCGAATTACTCTGCAAGATGGATTTTAGACTGGAAGCAGCTGGAGGGGAATCCTCTTAATTCTGTCAATATATTGGTTTTTTTTTTTTAAAGAGAAAGAAGAATTAATTTTATTCTTTCTAGTCCCTTTTGCTTTAATGTTGTGGAGAGGATTGTATTAAGGTAAATATAAAGGTGGTAAGAATCAAAAAGTCTTTATTTATTTATTTTTAAATTATTGTCTAGGAGAATACTGGATCTTCAAAACCATGGGTATAAATGAAAAAAGAATTTCCAAGCCTATGTGATCTCAAAGCAGAGGAAGCACAATGATTATGCCTTTCAAAGCTGCTTCTGTCATTCCTGGTCAGTAAAGTTCCACAGTGATAGATTCGCTTGATTAAGAGTAAGTCCATCCCAATAACAGTAAGTACAGTTTATAATGAAGGTTTGAGCTTCAAGCATCAGAAAAGGGAATGAAATAAATGACGCTTGGCACATCAGTCTCTTTTTTAATCTGCAGGCTGCTCTTTCTTTTTTTTTTTTAAAGGAACAACTTATTTTCTAAAAGTTACAGTTGTTACAGTTTCTAGGTACTATGAGATCTTAAATTAAGAACTTCCTTATAAATGCTATATGTTGTGGCAGTGAGTTACACAGTGACTGTTGCAAAACTGAAAATACATTGATCTTTTATTCCCCTGTAGATCGGAGAACAGTAGTTAAAATTTTTAAGATGGACTTAAAATGATATTTAAATACTGCTGGCTGTGACTGTCATAACACTGATTAATGAAAAACTATGGAGGAACTGCAAGAAAAAAAGTCTAAATTAGCTTTCTGAATCCAGAAGTGCTTTTAATATTTCAAAATGTGTTTTCTAACATCAGGTTTTTTGGGAGATATGTTTTCCACAAAGCAGGAAAAGCAATAACAAAAGGATTTTAACTCCAAAGTACAGTGAAAAGAAGCCTTTTTAGAGTTAAATGTTGCCTTCTGTGGCTTAGTCTTTAAACCATTTTGGATTTAAGGGTACCATAGATGATGCTATTCTCTGTGGACAGTGAAACTAGACACTGACTTTTCAAAGTGGAAGCTGGAACTTTTTGATAGTCACAAGACTGAGAGCTGATCACAAGCTCCAAGATGAAATTTTGAGATTTGCAATGCTGTGAAGGCAGACTTTTTCCTGTCTTTGAAAGTAGGATTCAAGTGTTTGGTCTGCACCCATATGAGACCAAGGACTTTCCAGAATGTAGCACAGCTTTACATGATTCATAGTCCATGGTGAAGATCCCAATTTGTTGTAATCTCTGAAAGGGGAGAAATGATAAATAGCTGAATGACTCTTCCACATAGTGATGGTCCCCTAAAATCAAAAGGCAATGTGTGGAAAAACTTGGACTGTGCCAGCCTAATGCTTCATATCTTCTCTCATGGTTGTGTGAAATGCTTAATCTTGACATAATGCCAAGGATGATGCAAAAAAGCTTATGTTAATATGCCGATGTATAGTAAACTTAAGACTTATAAATCATAAAGCTCAGGGACTGGCTTAAGAATAATATGGCAACCTAAGAAGAGGTTTAAACATTACTAGTAATAGTTTATCTCAAGAAATGGATGATAACACAAGATAGTGTTCTTTTGATGGAAGCAGTTTAGGAGGGAAGACGATACTGCTCCTGGTAAACAAAGGTGTGTGTCCCTGCACTCTCTTAATACCATTCTGCTACTCTGGTAATTATGCTGCCTGGCAAATCAGCAGTTATGGGAAGAAATTGGATATTAAGAAGTTCTGAGCAGGGACAATTGTGTCATTTACCAAGCAGGTTATATTTGAGCCTCTCTTGTGTTTTCTGTAGTGAAAATGTTAAATGTATGTCACTGGGTAGGAAGCTAATTTTGTTTCCTTAAGCAGTATTTCTCAACAGAAAATACCACTATGCAAAAGAAACTTGCCTTCTTTTGTTTAAATGGAAGTGGGAAGCTGTGTGTTGTACAATTTCATTGTTTTCTTTTTAACAATAATTTCTTATTTTGTTTTAAACATCTTATCCTCTGAGAAAAGTATTTCAAGAGAAATAAGTTCTCGCTCCATCCAGAGTTAAGATATTATTGCTGCAATGAGTTTTGAAATTTTTCTATTGGGGGGAGGAAATTCTGTCTTCTGTCAAAAGATGAAAAATGATTACTTTTTTGCTTTGGATCCAGAAGCTTCTTTTTTTTTTTTTTTAAAAAAAAAAAGTAATTTTTAATGTGCAACTTTCACACAGAAGTCGATTTAGAGACTCTCTCTCACTATAAATGGTTGGGAGAAGAAAGAGGCAGCTTGCCTTAATAGTGTGGTGAGCAAGGTTGTCGTGAAATATCAAACTCCTTTGTTAAAAGTAAACCATGAATGAACCAGAAAAATAGAAATGGAACCAATTGATTGAAATAGTTTTGGAACAAAACTTCTGATGTACAAGAGATTTTTCACAATTCATAGAGGTGCAAAAACTTGCACGGTGTTTCTAGTACACAGTTTTGGAGAGATGTCCTGTGGTATGAAGAACAGATACAGAAATATATTCCTAGGGGACATCGGAGTCTGTTCAGCAGATGCTAGTGCTAGTGTTAATATATGGCTTGGTAAATATTCATTAAGCCATAATGCTAGTAATTGTTTTGTAGTTCCTTCATTCCCAGAGTATCAAGTTGTTATAACTTTTCTAAATCTGATTTTTGTGTTCAAGCCCACTGATATGATTCACTCTAACAGCTTATGCTATCAATCATTGCTAATATTTCATGTATAGAAACTGTGCATTCACATAGAAAAGGAAAAATTACCTACTAAGGTGCAAAATTAATGTTGAGAAAGTCAGGTGATTGTGGTTGTCAAAAGTGAGGGAATTCTGAGGGCTTTTCCTTTAAAATATATATATATATATGTTTTTTTTTTTTACATCTGCCTAAAGTCAAGTCACTTATGGATCAGTTTCCAGAGGAATTCTGCAGACATTTTGATCCCCTAGATAAAATACAATGAATAGTTTCTGAATAAAATTTAACAGTTCATACTTCCATCTCAATTTGCATATTGGTATATGACTCTTATATTGGCAGTGATTTGTAAGTCTGACATACCTCCCAAAGTAAAGGAATGATTATTTAAAAAAACAAAACAGACAACACCCACCACCTCTTAACCTCTAAATTATTAAGACTAATTCTCTTGGAAGAGAGGATGGAGTTTGACTTTCTGAGCCTTTTTTTGGATGTTTCAGTGGCCTTACATGAAGACTTCAGGGTATGTTCAGAGGGGAATATAGAAAAATATAGGAAGTGGAGGAGAAGATACCATCCAGCATGAATACCTACTAATACCAGTTCAAGTCCCAGAGTTCTATGTGATGAGAAAACACAATTCAGTATGCCAGCCTACAAATTGTTTGACATTTTGGCTTGTGCTTTGGATGTTCTGGAGTCAGAAAGGAGATGTAGAGAACTAGCTACAAAGCAAGAGCACTTAGACAATTATTTACATAATAAATAAGAGAAATTAGCCCAGCTGACAATATGCTGAAAAGCTTTCTCACAAATGGAAAACTGAAAGCCAATAACAATTGTTGAGAAAACTGCTGTAGTCACTGTTGACTAAAGAAACAAGGAGCCTTAATGATATTGAAACACATTGTTCTTGATGCAAACAGGCAGTTTATTTGACTCCATTGATTTTTGCCTCTTCAGCATAGTCACTAATCTGATGTCGTGACTCAGTTATTTAATTAGCTTGGTTTTATGATTTCTCCGCTTTTCAGAGATCTTTGGATCCTGTTCATGTGGGTGCAGGTGTATTTAAATTTGACTTACAGAGGAAAATCACTTGCTAATATTTCTACACCTGGATTCAGTCTGGAAGAAGCTTGCATGCAGGAAATCTCTGGTTTAATATTCATTGAAGCTGGTTAATAGCAATGGTCAAGATGATGACCATGTGCGATTTTGAGATTATTATAGCAGCTTTTTTCATTATCTAGTTAAGTCACTTGCTTCTTGAGGGCTGAAGGAGTCATTGCCCTGTGTAGATATCCAAACGGAAGACTTTTGTCACATTACAGTAAAAAACAAGTTGGACCCTTTCCTGTTTTTTTTTTTGGGGGGGGGGGGGGGGGTTATTTGGATTTGTGGCCAGTGAGGAATTAATTCGGTAGCCCCCACCCCCAAAATCGGCAATAAATAGGGGTAAAAACTTCATTACTTGGTTGGGGGAGCGGGGGGGAAGCTTATGAATCAAATCTGTTTGTGTTCAGTCTCTTATTTGGAATGGCCAGCAGTTTGAACGAGTTCTTTGTTTATTGGAAAATATTTGTGTGCTTTCAGAGGCAACTGAGTCAGAGAGCCATACGGAGCAATTGAAATTACAAGCAAATATTTTCCTCTTTCATGCAGTTAAGTGCCTAATAAATCCCCATAAACATGAGCTTTGCTAAATGAGACAGCATCAATAGGCTTTATTAAGCCCAGACTTAATTTACTCCTCAGCCACTTTGAGAACATCTGGCTGTGAGGATCAGTCTTAAAGTGAATGTAAAAGTCGCTAGTGCTGACTTTGAGGCCACAGCTGTGTAAACGTGCCTCAGTATGGACATGAACTGGGTTAATGGTCTCCAGCGTTGACAATAGGGCTGGCTGCTTGCTTCAGCAATAGGTGGTTCAGGAGCTGCACAGAGCAGCAAATGACTTCTTTGCCTAAGCCAAAGGAAAAATTGCGGCATACCACTGCAAATAGTCCCTCTCCTTCTGCCTCAGCAGCTGCTGGGGTTGAAGAATGGTAGGTGGGTTGGTGCCTCTGCCACTCATTTCCTCCACACCTTGAAGGTGACTGGCTGTCCCTGTGCTCCATGGCACTCTGGCATGCATACAGTTCCCTTCTTGGGTGGACCTGGGTAACTCCTCTTTCCCACTTCAGCAGCTTAGCAGGTCCACAATGGGAGCTGAAGATGGGAGAGGAGGTATGTGGAGATGCCTGGTAGAAGGTGGAGAGGAGCTGGGAAGCAGTTCACAGCTATTACATGGACAGAGCCTGCATAGAGGGGAAGTACATGAGTATCCTGGGAGTGTACACGTAGGTAGGGTGAGTCATTGAGGTAACAGGAAAAACTGAAGATACAGAGTAGAAAAGACAAACTGACCATAAATCCGATTCTTCTGAAGGTTCCCCAGAATGCTTCCTCAGCTGACATTCCTGTAGGTCCCAATCACCCCCTCCAGAATTTGCTGCACCACAAGAGAAAATGAAATTAATGACCTCTGTCATTCTTGGAGAGGCAAATTGAATGATTCTGTTGCTACTGAGCAAACTGTATGCTGGCTCTGGGAGCTGGATTCTGGTTTTAGTTGCTGTTGTCTAAATCCAAAATAACTGTCTGGTATAGCTGTGTCTTAGTGCTTGAAAGTGTAGTGAAAATCTGATTGTGACATGATATACAGGGATGGATGATGCTAAGGGATGAAGACAGCTTTTTACACTCGATCTGGTGCACTCATAGCTGTGTGGGTACAGCCCCTTCCCCTTGCTTGGTTCAGATTGAGAGCTGTGCCCGGGTGTTTTACAGCCCACATTGCTGAATATGGACCAAGACTGACTAGCAAATAACTTGTTTATGTGGAGGCAGAACTTGGCAAGTTTGCAACCTTTTCTCTTGAAAGAAGACCAAAGAGGCAGACAGATAACTATTTTATTTCATTCAGTTCTTTGACGCTTAGTGAGCTGGGACCTAGAAAAGATGGCAGGAAGAAAGGTTTTCACACTGGGCTGGTATAGTGTGCCCAAAATCTTCTGCTGTCTTTTCTGTCTGCTTTTCATTTGTTTATTTTGATTAAATTGTTTTCATCCAGACATTAAGGAAAATGTCCAAGTTAAAATAAATAATTGTTGTTGCTGAGATATTTGCTGAAGCTTTCTATGTGGGAGAAAAGTTTCCTTTTTCTTCCTTCTCAGAAAGGTGTTTCCTACAGCTCAGAGCCAAGGTAGACTGGATTAGAAAACGCATGCATTTCTACACCAATTTCCAAGCAAAATATTATTAAATCTGTGGAGCTTCTTTACGTCAGTGGGCATTTTTGTCACAATTACAGAATGTACTTTTAGACTGGCTGAAATGTGCACTTATGAAAAAAAAACAAAACAAAACCAAAAACGTGCTCTTTAATATGCAGACATGGAGGGAAAGAGTGTAGTAATGAATTTGGCTTAGCTTGTTGAGTCTGGGCCAAATTCTGATCTCAGTTACACTGGCCTCAGCTGAGTTGCTCCAGATTTTCACCAGTCTGACTGAAGCCAAACTGTTCTTTTGTCCTTCAGCATTTGACTGTTGGTATTAATAGTTTGGGGGTGGGAAGAGGGGATGAGTTTTAAGTGCAAGATTTGCTAGAGTCCTGTCCTGAATATATAGTTTGAGAATACTCTGAAATATACAATACATATTTTCAGTCAGTGGTTACGTGATGTCACAGGAGAGGTGTTCCAAGGCTTTCTATGAATTCTACATTTGTATAAATATCACCTTTTGCACAGAAGTGCAAAAAGCTGGCTCCAACATCAGTGTATCCGTATCAGCCGAGTCCCAAATAAGCTGTGAAAGCTCTTCCTGAACACTGTCAGTAGCTGCCTTATTATAGACCATGGATTAACACATCACTGGGCAATGTATGCTTCTGTATATTTAATACCTTTAATCTTCCTAGCCATGTACTGCTTTTGAACAGTTTTGTTTTTAAAGTACAATGTTTATACATAAACTTATCAAATGCAACAAATGAGTCTGTAGCACTTTTGACACTATAAGGTAGAAAATCTGTGATGGTATATGTGTATGTTTGTGTATATACACACACACATGCATACTGTTTATGAAAGCAGTGGCTAAGCTGTTAGTCCAGAGGGGATATTCTCTCTCTGTTATTTTGCATGGGTACTCACACAGTGGTAGCAGGAGAAAATCACTTAAGTCCTTAAGCCTATGCCTATGCTAAAGCATGTTAGAAATGTTCTCTCTCAATCATCTGTACCTTTATATATTATTGGCATTGTCCCTGGCATTCTGTTGGTCATCTAGGACTCTCCCAAATAATTCCTCAGCATGGTTCAGGAGTTAGCCCTGTCTTAACACAGTCTGCATAGGTGTGACTAGCCTGTTCCAAAAAGTAAGAGAGTTAATAGTATGACTGTGGAAGGCTCCCATGCTGGTGTTCCTCATTCTTAAAGAACTACCCTATGTGAGAAGCAAATCAGGCCTTATATTTTTAATGTTCTTTAGCTTTATTTATACTAGTAAATTAAGTAAGAACAACTCTTGACAAGTCAGTGATATGTATTAAACCAGTGCAGTGTTAAAACAAAAAATAAAAACCCAAACCAAAAAAAAAAAAAAGAAAAGTCACGGTACCTCCTGTGAGATGTATTGAATGTCCTTGAATTCCTTAGTTAAGATTAAAGTTACTCAGCAAAAAGAGATTGGGTTCTTTAAGGGCAAATCTAGGATGTTAGAGAGATTATCCTGGTGAATCATGTCCCTTTCACAGGAAGGATAGTAATGATGTTGTACTGCTGCATCAGCCAAAGAGGTTGACTAAAATCAGCTGTTATTGACCACAGCAAATGCAGAGATTTACCTCTTTGCCATAGAGCTTATAGCCCAAGACCACTAGAGAGCTTCACTGGGAAGAGGAAAACATTGCACATGCTATACGCTTCATCTAAACTAGTTTCCTTTTTCTGTACCCTGTAATCTTAGAGAGGAAGATATGAGCACTGAAGGACAGAGTTGACAAAAGAGATATGGACTAGATGCTGGGATGCCAATGAAGGGATTCAGTCAAGACAGAGAGGAGTGGATGCAAGCAGAGCAGGTTGAAAAAGAATGGTGTTAATCCTGCAGTAGAATAACAGATTTAGCTGATGTAGAATAGCAGGAAAGAAGTTTAGATAGTTGAGCTTGTCTAGTCTGGCACTCCTTTGCGATGGACAAAGGGCAAGAAAACTTCTTCCAAGAGCTTTGGAAGAAAAGGATATTAGGATGCAGTCATGTAAGAAGGAAGACTCAGCTACCCTGAAGCTGGGTTGAGGTCCAGATGACAAAGACTGTGACAACATGGTGGGATTTGATGGAATGGGGCACTGTATTAGACTCAAGGAAAAGGTTAGGGGTTGAGGGTGGGATGCCTACTCATCAGACTTCGTCTCATGCAGACAAAGCTGTCAGGAGAACTGGGAGGGGAAGGGGGGAAAAAAAATGTAGAGAACAGTGAAGGAGAGTGGCTACTTAAATAATTTTTTGGTTGGAAACCATGTGGGTGGTGATGTTTTCAGAAGTTCTCTGCACTCCAGGCCCATGTGAAGATTGCCAGAAGATGAAGTTATAAATAAATGCTGCAGATCACCATACGTACTCCTTTCATCTTCTGCTCTCTAGTTTATGGGAAATGCTAAGATTTGCTGACTGTCCCTTTTAACAAACATGCTAATGTAGAGTGAGTGTATCCTGACATAAGGAGGGGTCACCTTCAGTGGTTCCATTTGGTGTTACCAATATATTATTTTCACATTGTAACTGCTCTCCTGAAATGGAACAGATGCTTCACTGGAAATACTTAAAAACAAGAGGACTACATTCTTGAGCCCAGTAGTGGAACCTGAAATTAATCTTGTTCTGCGTCACAGTAACTTTGAGCACCTCAGCAGATTTGTCTAAATCCAAAGCAACTGTAGTAACCTGGACCATAGTTTGGCCTTGAGTGTGTGAAGAACATGAGCACCATGTCTGAGATATTGTTTGAGAGATCTGTTCTTCATAATATTTCCCCCGAAAAGTGTGCAATATTGGATGTCACAGAAAACTTTCTCTTCTTCCCTTCCATACCACAAGAATAAGACTGTGCATAGTTTTAGTATTTACATCCTTTTAAACAGTTTGAAAACATAGAAATTGAAGGGATAATGTCAACACTCAGTAGTGTCCAAAAAAGGAAGCTACAAAGGAGAGGCATAATGTTACTGGTTAAATGAACTTATTCACTAAAAAGGTCATTGCTACATAACAAATGCCTAATGATAAAACTGTTATGTGCAGAACTAAATCTTTGCTCAAAGGGAGCAGTGCTAATTGAATTATGTTGGCATAAAAGTGGTGTAAGAGAAGTGTCCCCAATCTCTTTCCACTTATATCCCACTGTTATTTAATAATCTTGTGAGTAGTTGTGTTTGGGTTTTGTTGCCTTTTTTTCCCCCTAGAGATTTCAGTTTCCTTACTGTCATGTATTGTCTTCCATATGGTGTTTTTTTTCTAGTTGGCAAGCACTGCAGTTGGCTTTGATGGAAGGATCAGCTGTAAGAAAAGTTAGAAAATGAGAGACATCTGCAGAGCTTTCCATGTTCCCAAGCAGTGTGAGGAACAAATGGAGGGGCTTCAGGGTCCCTGAGAGTCTGGGTTCTTGTTGCCTGAGCAAAACTGCTCTCTTGGCACTAGGAGACATGGGCATCAGGCAGAGAGTGTGCATCCTGTCCTGTCAGTAGGTTATGTGTGCCAAAATGATGCCGTCTGAAATAATACTACCACAGTCCTGGTGGCTTGATCAGCTTAAGACATCTGTTAGGTAGCTTAGCACAGGTAACTGAGATGCAGACTTGGCTCCCTGTCTTGACAGAAGCCAGGAGGTGCTATTGAATGTGAGGGATTCTGATTTCTGATAAGGAGCTATATGATCTTTAGATCCAATTTAGCAGACTGACTTCTCACCCAGCTCTCTTCTGTGTGTCTTTGTGGTCAGCCACATCTTCAGGGTGTTCCACAGAGTGGGGAAACAGTGTAGGTTTTATAGACACCCAAGTATAACAGACGTTGTACTGCAGGACCACATGTTAATGCCAGAACTGGCATGTTTGAATTCCTCTTGCAACATACTGGGTTGGAGAGTCTTGGCACGATCTTAGAGGCAGGTGAGATTTGGCTGCAGTGAGGGTGCCCACTACAGATACTACTGGGGATGACAGCAAAATTGCAAGCATTTATAGGCATCGGTGTAGATACCTTGCATTGCATTGGGAATATGCTGGAATTGAGCCCATTCTACATTGACTTCAGGGTATCAGGACAAAGACAGTTTCTGTTTCTTTCATGTTAGTCATGACTCCATGTCCCTCTTGTGGACATATTCATTCAGATGTGCTCAAGCTTCATCTGTTGTGTCAGAGGACAGCTACGTTGCTTGCTTGTTTGCTGCAAACCTGTTATTTACTCTGGCTATTTACATAACTTACAGAACTGATAACAAGCCGTGATTGCAGTTACCCTGAAATAAACCTGCAGTGATTCTGATGGAACAGCTGTTACTTTTCTTCAGCCATTCAAGTCAGAAAGGGCCCCTTCAAGTCAATATCAAATTGAAGACAGAAGGCAGGGAACTGCTTTCTATCTGAATTCCTGAGGACACTGCAAAGCCTCTTGGAGGGAGATCAGCCAATGGAGAGGGAAATTAATGTGTACAAAATTCCTTATAACAAAGCTAGGGGATGGTGTTCAATGTATAAAGGTCTCCAGATGAGCCTCAGGCTAGAGTCACATCTCCTTGTCTAGACTGATCTACTTGTACAGTTTCAAAAGGAATAATCTTGTAGCCCACATCCTGATCTCACGTTTGTATTGCTTTAGATGCAAAACTTGATTGCAGCAGTATTCCACTGGTGTAAATGAAACCAGAATCTGGTTGGGTGCTTGAGAACAACACCTGCAAAAGGAAAAGGTTTTTTCAGCATCTCTTTCTGCCCTTCCTTTCCTTTCACCCACATTAACAGCTATGATAGTGTTTACATTCCAGGCTGTTAGAGTAAGAGATTCTTTACTTTGGGATCATGGATACACATACAAGTGCATGAAAATCATGTTGATCTTGCCTATCCAAAGAAAACAGTGGTTTATTTTTTCTTGATGCTGACTCTGCCTTCTTCCTGAGTGCTTTATATGACAGAAATAAGCCAAAAAAAAAAAAAAAAAGGAATGCAGATAAATGGTGCAGTATGAAATTAAGACTGCTGGCTGTGTGTTTGCATGGAAAACTCCCTGATAAAAATTACTGCTCCCTGGGCATGGAATAGTTAAAGGATGTTATGTTAATTATAAAACAGCGGAGGAGGCCTCCAACAAAACTAATGCCTCACAAAGACATGACACTGAACTTAATTAAAGCCAAACTAACAAACAAGATGTGACTCTGTTCTCTAATTGGTTTAGATTTGTTGTGTGTGTCTGCATGTGATTATTTTTATGTGTGTTTTAGCACCAGTAGTTGGGACTGTACAAGTGTTTCACCGACCTTGACTTAAAATATTTCTGAAGTGTCCAGGTTCTCTTCTCACTAGTTCACGATGAAGTGGACGTACAAGCAGAGAGGTGTTCCACATCACTAATGATCCTACATCACTTATGATCCTACTAGTATTTTTGCTTATGAGTTTAGTAGAGGCACACAGGTGAAATGACCTGATCTATTTCATAGAAAAAGGTGTTTTTCTCATGATGAGGTAGCACTGCAGACAGCTCAGACCACTTTTGAGTACTAATTCCTGCAACCTGGGGTGGCTTGAGTGAGAATTAAAGTTATCTCCCACATCAGACCTGATTCTCAGCCTGGGGTGGAGAAAGTTCATAGCCTTCATCGCAGCTGTTTTTCAATGCATGCCCATGGCTGACAACACAGTTTAGTTGTGTAATAACATGAGGAAGAGACTTCTTTCTATCTGAATGACATGCCAGGTATGTTTAGGACCTTTCACACTCTTCTGTCTGGGTTGTTGACACTATTGGATCTTTCTTCTGAGGAGCTGCTGCTCTGCTTTGACAACAACCAGGCATTTAAACAGCAACCTGCACCAAGACCATGCAGGATCTGAAGTCAGCCAGGCAGCTGCATGTTGCAGAATATCCCCAAATTAGGGCCTTCATTGTGAAAGCATATCATGAAAAGATGATAAAGTACTGCACACCCTTGTTGGGAGTGTTACTTGGGAAGTTCTGGTTTGCAGTGTAATGGAAGGTGTCGCTGATTTACTGGTGACATGCTATCGTCATGTCTGTAAGAAAAAACTCTCATATTTTTTGCATGGGCAGTTTAGCACAATTTGTACAAATAATCTTGAGCAATGGAGGATCTGGCATCCATCCTTCTGTGCAGTACCCAAGAAGAGAAAGCTTGTCTGAACACCCCTTGGAGCCTTTTGCCACGGGCTGTACATCCAAGTAGTGCTTTAGTGCTGCTGGGTGGAAAATCATTCTATGGGCAGGTTGCATTAGATTTTATATTCAGGACTCTGGTCCCTCTTCTGTGGGTATCTTCCATTTCTGAACTTGCTTGTGCTTAAAGTAAAGGCACTGAAGGCTAAAGTAGTTCAGAAAATGCATGCTGGAGCTGACTCCAGAAATTATGGATTTGTTGCTTTGGTTACCATGCTAACAGTGTTATCCACTACGATTTCTATGACAAGATCCCATACTTTTTGGTAGTGAGTGGATTTTGTGTATATAGAGAAGTCAAAACAAATGTACCCATAGAGGCTTATCTGACCTACAGGAAGCTCTTCAATGGCAGAGTTTAAGGACACTGGTAAGGTTTGTCTTGTAGCTGCTCCCTGTGTGACCCAGAGGACATCAGGCTCCAGCCAGAGAGCTTGCAAGTTGCCATAGTGCTAGTGTCCTCTTTCCTCCAGTACCATTTTCACCAGCTTAGGTGGGTTGAGGTAATTTTATTCTTGGGTTGAATACGTTGTTTCTGCCATTTTTCTTGGATATTAAGTATTAGCTTAAGAATGAGGAGGATTTTTTCCCCTGTGTTATCGGTAACTGGTGTCACGTAGCTTAGCAGAGTTTGCTTCTGTGTTGTGATAGATCGCAGTGCATGAAGCAATGTTTGGAGTTCTAGTTCTCTTATCTCTTGTGGATGATCTGCTTGATGAATTTTGAACGTCATCTCTGCTCCTCTTTTTCTGTTCCCTCCTTTACTGGTTTTGCTTATTTAGATAAAAATACTTTAGGACAGGGATGGCCTATTGCTCTGGGAGAAATCCTGCCTATGCTGATACTGATGTTGGCAGTCTTGGGCAGTGCTACATACATGGTAGATCATGATGACATTAATGGTGATGCATCTTTGCAATGACCAGTGTTGAATCACAGCTGTTCTCCTCTCTCGGGATCTTTCTGGAAGTAGTGCCTTAGGTGAATTTGCAGCAATACACATACTGGAAAAAGCAAATTCTCTGGGTGCTGGCCTTGGGGTATCTCTAACTGGGATAGCCTTAAAAAGAAACAGTGCTGTCTCTGGGATTCCTTGGAATAGTAAGTGTGGTGCCCAGGGTATTTCTGCTCTGGCTGAGCTGTGTTCCTCTCTATGTGCTGTTGCTGCAGTAGCTGATGCAAGATACTTCTGTAAAATGTGTCTGTTCTCCAGAGCATCTCAAAGATTCATTTTTGTTGGCTTTAGTTTGAAGTTGTTCTGAAGCTGCCATCATGCTGACTTGTACAGACAAACAGTCATGGCACTTGTTTCCTAAAAGAAAATACAAAAAAGGCACTCTAGGAGAGCACAGAAGGGCAGAACTAGCCCAGCTGGTGGAATCCAGGCTATTCCATTCCTGTTGTTTGTTCATCAGTTCCCAGATTAGTAACAGGAGCTTTGGGGCTGTGACTTCAGTCTCTGACGTGGCTTTTTTAAAAAATGTTCTTCTGACTGCTTCACTGGACGTTTCTAGTCATTCCCTTTTCATTCATTAGGGCTTTCACTAGAAATACCTGTTTGCAACATTTGGGTATCTTTCAAATACTATTTTTAGCATCTGCCTTTTTTGCAAGTATTTCAAGTTGAGATACACTATGTTTCACCCATAAGCCTCTCTACATTTTTCATGTCTGTTTGTTAGTTGACTGCCACTTGAAAATTTAGTTTAGTTGCTGGTTGGCTGAGATGCTAACTTGACATCAGACAGGTCTTTGTGGAGCCATTCCAAACTTTCCCAATGTTAAAATGATCATGTTTGATAGAATACTGACAACAGGTGTCCTGTTTATGCCAGCAGTGGTCTTAGACTGACTGCCAACACGTAGTGTGTGCCAGCATACCACAAGTCTTATGCTGGGCTATTTTAAGACTATATTCTATAAAAGAGCTGAGACAATTTAAAAATACCTATTGGCATCTAATGGAAACTGCACATGCCTAGAATATGTGAAGCAGTAAAGCATGGCTGGTATAGCCTTTGTTATGTGTTGCATGCTACTCCTTTGTCGGGTAAAATATGAGTATTTCTACCCTTTTGAACATCAGTTGGTCAAGCCAAGTACTCCATCCAGAACAATACTTTACCAGATGCTTCAGAGCAAGGTGTAAAATCCTATTAAATAATTATATGGTAGGACATTTTCCTTTGAATTCCTAGCAGTTAATGTTTGGCTGGCATCCTGGAGCCTGAAGGTAGAAATCTCATACCCGACTTAGTGTCACTGTGAATGCTTTCTCATCATCTTTATAACTGTTGAATCCTTCTCTCAATCCTCAAACATGCTTCGTTCGTTATATCTTGTAGTATTTGTTTTTTTGTCTCATAGTGTTTGTTAGGGTGGAGTATCTCACCAGTTGGAGGGAGGGGATATGTTTTGTGTAGGCAAAAATAATCTCCTCCATTTCAGATCTTCTGACTCATGATCTTGCTTTGTGTCTCATCCTTCTGTAACAATATAAGGAAGTTAAAAGTAGCCAGATGGGAATTGGCTAATTCACATATTTGGGGAAAAGGCCACCACCATGAATATTCATAATATAGAGCTAACAGTAAAAGCCGTCTTTAGATCTTTAATGGCTTTCAGAGAATAGCATTGTCTAAGCGGGGAAACTATCCATTTGTATAAATGGCTGCAGGAAAATCACTGAAAAAGATGGGAAGCTGATACGTCTTCTGGCTATGCGTTCTGTTTTCTAGTAAAGATGCGAGGAGTTCCGTAACCTCTTTAGCAATAACTTATTTCCACAGGAAAGAAAGAAGTTGAAAATATTGCAGATTTTTTTTTTTCCTGCTAAGATATTTCACTATAGATTGTAGGTCACAATCAGGATATAAGAGGGATTATCACCAAGAACAGGTGAATTTCACAAGTTTAATATGTAATTGTTTTAATGTGTTTCTAGAACAGGTCTTATCAGCTGTCTTTGAAGTGCAATTTTCCTATGACACATGATGAAACTTTTATCAAACTGTCACCTTTCCTGTCCTCCCTAACTATCTTCTATAATTCATGCCACAGTGAATACAAATGAAGAGATGTGTCCTTGGATGAGGGAAGGAAAAGAACTATGAACACTGGAATCTAGTACAAATTCAGTGAGGAAAAATGTAACCTTTTTTGTTAGAATCACAGATTTTTCTGGTGAGGTTGGAAGGTTTGAAGTATATTACTTCCAGTTCTGAACTTGCATCAGTGGAGCAAACTGGAGAATCTGTGTATTTTAGTCCAGAGAACCTGAAAAATGCAGTGTTTCTGTGTTTTAAGAAGTTTTTATAGGTCAGGCTTTCATTAATGCCATTAAGTTTTCTAATCTCATTTCAGCCAAGCATTTGTGTTGCAAAGTGTAGTAGTAATGCCAGAGGATTAGCCAAGCTGGGGTTAGCATTGCAGCCTACAGGCATTAACTTCTTCAGTGCCAATGGCATCAGCAGGAATAGGGGAAATCAGTGTGTGCCTTCCCCTGGTGTGAGCTCATCTGATGCAGCAGTATGTGCAGAGCTCTGTGGTTGTTCATAAATGCCAATGTGTTGCTCCACAGAGAACATTAAAGCTAAATCTGGAAAGAAACATCTTTCTGCTTATTTTTGACTCCTAGCTAGTTTGATTTATTTGGTATAGATTGTTTTTTACTATTCCCAGAATGGCTTCTCGGCATTTTAATAAATCTTGTAATGTAACTTAGCTTCAGAAATGAAAAAGTAAACTGTTTATTCCTTTCTGCCCAGCCCTGTTGGTTGTCCACAGAGGAGTCTTTAAAAGAAACCGGGCACATGCTTTAAGTTTTCAAGTAGCTCAAATAGTAATTGCGCCTTGGGTTATTGTTAGAATTACAATGACAGAGGCTAATTAAAAAGAATGCTATTGCCTTTTAGGAAGAAAAACAAGTTTAATTGGTAACATCCCAGACATGTTCTGCCAGAGTCTTCCCCTCATCTTTTCCTAACTGGTTTTGATTAATGTAATTTTAACCATAATTTCTCTGTGTAACTTGGCTTCTAAGATTCTTTCTGCCAAATTGCATTATTGTTCTCTACTTGATGGAGCTGTTTACAAGTGTCATTTTCAGAATGCTGTTGTGAGAAGGCACTGTACTATTGCTGCTACTTAGTGTTCTTTCTTAGTAGCAAGCAGATAACCCAAAATTTAAGGAAAAGTACGGTAAAGAGAAAAAAACCTCTCTTCTGTGGGTCCTGGAGCGTTTACACTGTTCTAGAGGCAACTAGTTACAGAGTAACTGTGTGCACCCTACATTTGTTTTGGTGTAGACCATAGATGCTCAGTTTAAAGCAAAACCTTTTAACTGAGTAACAGGGTCGATACAGGCATGGGCTGCGAGTTTATCCCATCACAGGGGAGAGTTTCCCTCCGTTTTTCAACTCCCTTCTGTTAGCTGCATTTGTTCAGATCCAGCAACCCACAGCAATCTGTTCCAGGAGGCAAGTTCCTCTGGTCCATCCTTCTCTCTGGTCCATCCTTCTCTCTGGTCCATCCTTCTCTCTGGTCCATCCTTCTCTCTGTCCTTATTTCACGGGTGTTATCTTGAGATGGGGTATCTTGTACCTGGAAAATCAGTCTGCTTTGAAGAAGAATGGATTTTTGTAGTGCAGAGTATAGGTATGACAATATGATGGTACCTGATGCTACTTACAGGGAGATAAGGAAATAGAGTAGTGGTGTTTTGGCATGCTGTGTTCTCTCACTGTAACGTATAGACTTTGTTTTGCCCCGATGCAGCTTCAGGAGCATATCATCAGTACATCAGTACGCTGTGGCTAAAAAAACAATTTTTACTTAGTCTTAATCCACCATAACAACATGTTCAGCTCAGTTTAACCAACTTGCTGTTGGGGAAATAAATAGCCTTGGTTCAGTGACTTTATGTCGTAGATGCTGTTTCTATATGTAAGGTGAGGAAAACTCAAAAGTGTAATCTATTAGAAGCTTGTGGCAGGTGCCTGTGTTCACTGTATGCAACTTTCTGGGGTTTTGGAGGAAAAACAAGTTTTTCTTCAGACTTCTAAAACTCCCACCAAAGTTTAGGTGGGACATACGCACAGAGCTGGGCTCTGTTATGCTGGACATCAGGTCTTGCAGTGCTATGGGCTTATTCACTAAACACATTGGTCAGCACTAGACTCGCTTTCCAGGTCTCCAATGCATAGAGGGTACAACTTTTTGGCATGTTAGCTGGACAGTAATCAAGTGAATAAGGCCTCTTTGCTGTGTGGTGACCTCTTGGCTGTGTTGGTGACCTTCACCCATGCAGTTCCTGCCACATGATATCCTGAAAACTTCAATGAGATCTAATGTATAAGGAGTGTCTGGTAGGTCTGCACCCTATGACTGCTTACAAGAGAAGCTAAAAGAGATGACGGACGTGTTGTGCTTGCTAAAAGTACTGAAAGCTTTGCCAGTAAGAAACACTGCTTTGCAGGAGATGTCTGTCAGACAAAACAGTGCCCAGATGAGCTTGATTGCTTTGTGCTGAGGGAGCTCAAAGAGGTCTTTTTGGTAGTATGGTGCTTCCTGGAGCTACCACAAAGGCCAGAGGGTTGCAGCTGCTGCAGCTGCCTTCAGTGAGACTGTGCTGGGTTTTTTTTCTCCACAGCTGGTTACATTTTGAGGAGGGTCCAGATGGGGCCAAATGTTGCTATTGTGCCTGCCTTTTTAGCTATGCCATTAGATTAGAAGAGGTTCCTGGGGCTTTTTCTCACTCTTGAGTGTCCAGCAGGAGCTGGGCTCCAGGCCTCCAAATGTTGGTTCTGAAATCTCTTGGATGAAGTGTGCATGTCTCTGTGTGTCCCAAGGCAACCAACTTCTTGTTTTGAAGCCTGCCTCGGCAGAGGGAAGGCCTGAGTTTCCAGTAATGAAACCGTCATAGCTCCAAATGAGTCCCTTGCGTAACTGACAGATGGGTGCAGAGTGGAGCTTGATTCAGCCTCTGAAAAGAAATAATAAACCTAAAAAAATAAAAACCTCCTCAAAGTCCCAACCGTTTCAAACTCAAAATAAAGTACTGATTAACCGCAAGCCTGCTCATATATATAAAACTCTGTATGACAGCTGCAGCAGAACTTCTTTTCCTAGTAGAGTCATTCCTTTGCCTCAGCCTAATTCCCTTACCATGGAGATTAACCTTCTGTGGACAGCGTATGCATTTCAGTATTACCTCTGTTGGCAGCCCGTGAGATAATGTTAGCCCTTTCTTAATCTGAGTTCACAACTGAACCAAGCCCATAGATCCAAACTCTTCTGAACTTGAGGGGTGGGGGGAAAGGAATCGCACACAAATGAAGATTTTTCTGGCTTGTAGATACCGCTAAAGATTACTGGGAACAAAATCTTGCCTTCATTTATGGAAATAATATTTATATTCAATTTTGGGCCTGTTCCGCTCTTGCATAACTCCCCAGGTTTCAGTGGGGCTTCACCAGCTGGGAATTTGGCATGTTTTACCTTATAGCATGTTGGTTTTAATTTTTCTTTCTGTATGGCTCAGAGCAGTTTGAGCAGGGCATTAGAAAATCTGGGGCATGTGGGCTCTATTCCCAGCAGCATGGTGGGGATGTGTGTGTATCTGGGCACTGCTCAACACTCACATCTTCTCTGTCTGTAAAATTTCCCTGTATTACTTAAGTCAGGATCTGGAGAGGAACAAGGTGGAAGAGCAGGAATAGCTATTACCATGGTATGCTGAGATAGTTACCTCACTGTCTTGAGATCATTGTATGGGCACACAAGCCGAAGCCTGTGTTGCCATGGATGGCACCAAGCGTGCATGAGAGTGGTGTAGTCATTGCATGATAAAGGTTTCTGTGGAGAAAGTGTCACTGCCACATGGTTTTGTGCCCATTCCTCCAGCTTTTTATTTATTTTTGTTCCCCTACTGTTCCCCAGTATCATCTGGGACCTTCTCTAAGAGACCTTCTTCCATGTATTTCAACACTACTCAGGACAAGAGAGATCAGGCTCTGAGAAAGACCTACAATGAAAACTTTCTCAGCTCACTGGGGATGTTTTTAGCTTCTCCTCCCCATGTCTCTAAAAACAAAGAGCCAAAAACAACACTGAGTCACTCCAAGCTTCCTCTTCCCCAAAGTACAAGCATGTTCCCCACCCACATCCAGAGATGTATTGCTGCAAAGAGTAGTGAGAAGGGGTGCGGGCTGGATGCTGAGCCCATTCCTGATGATCCTTGCATATATTTTTTTGTAGTTACATTTTGCATGGTTCTTTCCAGCAGTGGCACAACGTCTGTGCAGGTGCTCCACTGTGCATTGCTGAAGGAAGGGATGGAAAAGGAAGGGATTGTAAAGATCTGGTGTTTAAACCGATTTGGCTCATTTTTGCCTGGATTGAGGAGCGCTCATATGAACGGCCTGGTTGGCTGCATGTTATGAGCAGCTGTGGTACATTCAGGGCTGCATTACAGATTTGGAAGGATGTTTCTGGAAGTGCCTCGCTGAGCAGAACTGTCCTGTTTGCTAACTGGTTACCTTCCCATAAATATAGACTTAGGGGAAAATTGAAAGAAATCTTCATGTCAATGAAAGCAAAAGTTGTTAGCCACACAAGTCTGAATGTTTTATGGACTTCTTTTCCCTCACTCAAAATTTTACAAAGTGGATTACAGGAACATGGTGGAGAAGTTGCATTGCCCAGTTCACGTATGTGGAATGGGAACAGATAAGAGTTTGAAATGGCCAAGGAGAAGGAGCAGGCTGTGTTGTACCTCAGCTGCTCTGCAGACAGCTTGGTCAAGGCACCCTACCAGAGGATATTAATGCTGAGGACAGATGTACTTGTGCCTATCCCCATGTATTAGGGGGATACCTCGGCTACCCCCGGCCCCCTTACAGTCCTGCAGCTCCTACCAAGTAGAGTCTTTGCCCGGGTGTTTTAGTTTGATTCACTATTCAGTGGCACATGATTTATGAGCTGTGCTCTCTGATTTATGATCTGTATGGCTGGCAAAGAAAGCAGGATCAGGCACTTGGCTATTGTGCAAATAGGGATGACACATAATATCCAAAGAAGAACACAGGAAAGATAAAATTACACAGATTGTTGAAATACTCTCCTCAGCTGTGTTGCTCATGTGGATGAGTAAAATAAGAATAAGGGTTGTTTGGTTTTGTGCACAAGTTGGTTTTTTAACTCCATTTTTTCCCCTCAATTTGTGCCTTGTTCAGCTCAGGCAGCAATGCTGGACTCTTCAGTGAAATTTGCAATTCTGAATTTGGGTATTAACATAAAACTGTTCTTTGGGTTTCTACCAACTGATGGAATTGTTTTAGAATTCCTTTCACAAGCTCCAAATAAAATTTGCTTTTGTGACATACCACGAAACTTGTGCTGGGTACTTTATTATTTTTTTTGACATTTTTCTAAATACGTATTTGAAAAATTGCCTTTTTCATTCAGTACTTGTTAAACCTCAGCAGTGGAGATTCAGCTATGAAGTATATGAGAGGAACTAAATCATGGGGTGGAAGAATTACAGACTTGTGGTGTGTGCTGTCCTGTGACAGCAGTACAAATTCTAAGTGATCTCACTGAAACTTGTGGTGTAATTGAGAGTAGAATCTAACCTCTTTAATTTCATCAAAGTGAACAGCAAGCGGTTATAGTCAATATCCTCCTGGACAGAGTTCAGTCACATTCGATCAATGTCTTTGCTGCTGAGCAGTGTGGCAATCACTGTTCTTTGTTTAATCTTTTGTTTAAGTTCCTCTTTATTTCTAAGTAGAGTTTTCTGCTGAAGCAAAGCACTTTTTTTTTCACTGCAATTACTGTGCTGTTAAAATGAAGTGCTTGCTTCTAAATAGCAGAATGTCCATCTATGTGCAAGTGAGAATTAACTTGGACGTCTGTTTTCTGAGATGATGAAGGATGTAGAGAACAGATAGTGATCCAGCTCTGGTGTAGTGACACCAGCCCACACCGGGAGCTCAAAACCAACAGTCTTTCTTCTGTGGAAGGTGCACTTTCATATTGTAGCCTGGTAGGATGAAGGTCAGCATTTGAGAATGCCTTAGAGGGCTGAAAGTAGGGAGACACAAGCACATAATACTGGTCTAGAAAGACGTTTAGGATGCTACGTTGAGGAACTCATGAACTTGAGAAAGCGTCTGAAGGTTCAAGGTGCAAGCAAGGATCTGAGATACTCGGGCCCAGATTTTTCAAAGGATCCGACCTTAAATTAAGGAAGGCTAAATACCTAAGTATCCTTGAGGTTGTGAGCAGACCTGGCACAATGCTCCCTAGGGCATGGGTGGAGTTGGAAACCAGTGCCCAAACAGGGTCAGATTGTTCTTGCAATGAGAAAGATATGAGGAATGAATGGAGTTGAGATGGAAGTAGGAGACCTGAGGTTGAGGGCACTAACTGCTATTCTGCAAGAACCTACCCTCCCATTATCTGCTGTCAGTGCCTGCTGCTCTAGGTGCCTTATGCCCACCCTCAGCAGCTGCCACTGTGGATTTCTAGGGCTGTGACGTAGGGAAAGAAAATACTTGGACCATGAAGGTTTTACCATGCCTTGCCTGTTTTCCTTGCAATTACGCCTACGCCTGGCTTCCTATCCCAAGATCACACAAACAACCCCTGTAGGACTGCCCTCAAGTTTCCCTGAGTGACAGGGAACCTTGCTGACTGAGAGACTCACCCTTCATTTTCTTCCCCACCACACATGAAAAACAAAAACAGTGCAAGTGAAGACAGTGAGTCTGCCCTTAACAGTTAAGGTAAAAAAAGGTATATTACTTATTCTCTGTGCTAACATTTGGTGTTACCAAGATGTACAATGTGGCCTGAAACAAACCGCGCACACATTGGAAGAAAAAGTCTTTGAAATGTGAAAAACTCTGCTATGTGAAGGATGCTTTGTGATTGCCCACAAGAAGTGGTAGAGACTGTAATTCAGTGACCACCTACTATGAACACTGTGTTAACGGTGGCAGTGGGCAGATGTTGAGTGACAGCAGAAGGGCTGGAGCAGGGCTGGGAAATGAGATGCGTCCCAGACCCTGGTGAGATCCAAAAGTAGCAGGAACTGGCAGCTGCCACCTTGCAGAGAGGTGAATGGATGATGGTCATGGTTGCCTCCAGGAAAGGCTGAAAATTCCAGCTCTCGGATGCTGTCTGCCAGCATGCCTGTGTTGTCTATCAGCATCCCCACCCTCTAATTTTGGAAAGAAGACTGAATTTTTTCATGGTGCCCATGAAGGGTCACTGACCTGAGGTTTTAGTCGCTGCTGTGTCATTGGCTGACATTTGGCTGGTAATGTTCATCCTCCCTTAGTATTTTAAGGGCATAGTTAAGAGAAGTGGAGTGTAAGTGGATCAAATACTTGAAGATAGCAGCTTAAAATTTTCCATTTGCCCTTCTCTTCAGCAGAAGACTATTGAACTAAAAAAAAATAAAAGGTTGCTTAAAAGTTTTTTAGTTTTTCCTTCTTGCTGATCAAAGACGAGCCCTGTCTACCCCTGCTCACTATTTCTTGCTTGGTAGATGAAAACTGAACTTTTTCCCCCAGGTTTAAAAAACCTAAACCATAAACTTGGAGCAATAGTTCTAAACCATGTGATTTCTGGAACATGAAAGAGAATTAACTCTTTAGGAACTTCTGCACTTCTCTCCCACAGGCTTCCAGCCCCCAGGGTATATTGAGAACAGCATATACTGTAGCTAAGGTCTGTGGCGACAGTATTTCAGACTTGTGCAATTATCTTGCTAGAGGCAAAGGATATTCTGGGAAATCAGCCAGGAGAAACTTAGAATAAGCAGGGCAAGTGGTATAAATGTAAGAATAGGGTGGGATGCTTGGATGTGGAAACAGTTGGCCTGGGATGGTGTTCAAACTGCATGGCAGCCTCAGAAAAGTAAGCTTGAGTGAAGGCATTTATAAATGCTAGGGCTTTGTATGATCCATCCTATTAATATTAAGAAGCTTGAAGGGAGAAAAAAAGATAAATATGTTACTCTTGGGCCATAAAGACAGTTGGATCAACACTCGGGTACATACATCATCAATTTCCAAGTAAAAAGGATCTGGCTTTCTTCGGTACTGCTCACATGACAGCAAATAGCAAGCCAAAGCACTATAAAGCAAATGAGGAGGGAACACACGTACCAAAGCAGCCAGGATGTTCAATTTACTTATTAGTGTTCCTTTATTTCTGCCTTCTGTGCTAGAATAGAATGGAAGGGGCAGAACTCTGGCTCTGGCCAAGCGTCCTTTCTTCATTGAACTTTAAGCTTTATTATTTCTCTCATGTTTGCCCAGGAGATGCAGTTCCAGCACAGATGAGCTGATCTTAGATCTAAGCATGTGAGTGCATCAAGCAGGAAGCGACTGCAGTAAGAAAAAATTAGAACAGAAATAGGTTTAATTGTTTTAATGTGTGTAAGTGTGGATGTTGGAGGGAGGATACATCCCTGCTAAACAGGATGCCACACGATATATTTACTCACATAGTAAACAAGGCGCACACAAAGAAAATTGTTCTGCAAAATCTTCTGATGGAGAAAGCAGCCGGGGCAGAAAGTTCAAAGAAATGGAAAAAGAGAAGAAAACAAACTCATGGAATCTGTACATTCCAGTCATAACATCCCCAAAGGAAAAAAGTTTGCTATAAAAAAAAGAAAAAGAAAGGTATTTGGTGAAATAAGGCCTTCTGTGTTTCTTCAAAACCACCAAATGCCTTCAGTTCCTTCTCATGCCAACTATGTTGAGGTAACCACATTGTGCTGTTTGAAAGCAAGCTTTTTCATTTAAGAACTGTGTGCTGCTGAGGCTTCGTGTCTGCTCAAGCCCGATGTTTGCTGGTTGAGTAGAGGCCCTTCTGCACAGAGCTCAAGGTAGGGCTGGGAACATTCTGCAGCACAGAGAAGAGTCCCCAGATCAGGGAAGGCATTTGTCTATGGGTTGAGATTGATTTAGCACTCCACCCAGTGTGGCCTCTTGGCTCTACATCCAATTGGTTAAATTCCTCTGACGTGTCAATGTCAAGCTCACCTTCCCACACAATGGAAAATGATTCCTGTCCCCACCTTAATCACTTTCTCTTCCAGCTTTTCACTTCCATTGTGGCATGTGCTGGAGAAGTACCCGTCTGATGGTCACAACTCCGCCCACACCAAAGCCAAAAGCCACAAAGAAATGTCAGTGCTAACTCCTACTTAAGCAGCTCTCTGGGGTGTTGTGGGGAATATGTTGAATCTGGCTGTCCATGCCTGTGTCTGTCTATCTGCAGAGTGATCTCTGTCTATCTTCTTTGCTGTCGTTCAGCTTCTTTTTACTTGCTGGTGCCAGACCCTAAGTGAACAGCTAGTCCAGGGCTGGATTGTCAGATGTTGCAGTCTCCTCTGTGGTTACTGCTGCTCAGGTGCAGTACTGATTTGGTAGGGATTTGGGAGCTGAAGGAACCCAGGTGTTGCTTTCTTTCTCTGCCCCAGTCCCCCTGTGAGGATGGTGGGACGTACGAAGAGCATAAAACCATTCCACGAGGAGTCTTTGCCCCCAAGACTTATTCAAGCAAGGCGCAAATGAGAAATGAAGAAAGAGGAAAGAAAAAAATGTGTTTCTATCCATGTTGTCTTATCCTTCTTAGGATCAGTGTTTCTTCTGTTCATTAGTCTGGGTTGATTGTAAAGTTGAATTGCAATATGGTGTAGAACATTCTTCATTACATTTTCTTCTCAAAAGTAAGAGATGGTTGCAGGGATGTTTTTATGAAGAACCTGTTCTAAAGTAGCATGGGAGAGTAAGACCAATATCCCTGCCTTTGAATCCTCATCAGAAGTGAGCATATGGAATCTGTGAACCTTAAGAGTTGTACGATTGTGGGAGTATTTGCCATCCTTTAAAAATGTTCAATTTTATTGCTTTGCCCTAAATGTTTCTCAGAGTAGAGGGAAGGCTGCGTCTGCTCACTCATGCTGTGCAACTTATCCAAGCATTTGTAAATTGGAAATACTGTAGCCTGGAACATTGGTTTCAGCTGGTGAATGGATTTTTTCCCAATCTGTGTCCTTCCAGCCTTGCCGTGCAGCTGACGTCTAACATAGGTTAACAGACTCTCCTTTTGGTAGTGCAGACAGATGCAAGATAAATGTCTAACATTTCTGCTATTTCCTTTGCTTCTGACTCTAGTTCTACTTGCTCATTCTTCAGAGGACAGATCACTTCCTTCAACAGTTGTCTATTATATACAGTACATACCATCATAAGAAGAATGTTTAAGCATTCAAGATGTTGTGTAGCTGTCCATGCTAATTTTATTTGTATGCCTCTGACAGGCTGGATTAATTTTTCCTCACTTGTTTTTCATTTTTTGCATATAGTGGCTGATTGTGCATGTGGAAATGTTTGGAGATGGGTGAAGGGAACTATCATCTCCTTTTTGTTGCCCATGAAGGAGAAACAGCCGTGAGACTTAATCTGGATGAAAAAAAAAAGTGAAAACATTAGAACTACATTCTCTACTCATGACATGTAGCAAGTTCCTCTTTGTTTTGACCCACATTGCATCTTTTCTTGGTAATAGGAAGTAGGTCATCAAAATAATAGCAGATGCAATTGGGACACTTCTGAAATCCTCTACGTTTCTTAAATCCTTCTCAGCTGGGCAAAGCATATATGTCGCTGGTGATACCAGAACATCTGGTTTCTCTGGGGAATAAATGAAGGTAATGATTCTGCTCCTTTTATTTCATCTGTTAGTCTTTTAGCATGGATAAAAGACCAGTAGAAAAATACATAAAAGCCTTGAACCCCGTTATGCAAACACAATAGGTGCAGTGGAAGGTATCTTTCCAGCACCTAGTTAATGGTAAACTGGCTCATGCTTTATCTAGATAAAGTTGACACACACACTGGTGGACTTGGAAGAAGCAAGTAGAACATAGAAAGATCATTCTCCTCAGCTCCAAACAAAGAGAGTACGCTGCTCATTTAAGTCTAGATTTCAATTGCTTTCAGGAGGCCTCAACAGCTGGGTATCAGCATCTAGCCTGAATTTTTCTCTCTGCTGGGGATCTCCTCCTCTTACCCATATGTCTGTTTTCATTGACTCTTTGAATGTGAACTGATGCAAAGCTCATACAAGCAACAAAACCTCAAAAGCTGTTCTGACTTCAGAGCTTTCCAGGAGTATTTCTAATCTCAAAAATACTTCAGGATCTTTCTTTCCCTGTTGCCCATTTTAGTATAAGTGTAATAATCCATGCTGAGAAACTATATATAACCTCATGTATTGTGTTTTAACCTAAGTTTCTGAAGAAATACGACTAAGCCACTGGTCTTTTTGTCAGGCTCCTGCTAATACCTTTTGGTTGGTTTCAGCTATGCTGGGCAGAGAGGTAGTAATTTGCTCCTTCCTACTTGCTTCAGAGAAAAGAAAGCAGCCACAAGAAAGAGAGAAAGGAGAGTCTGTGCTACTTCTGAAAAGGTGTCAGAGAAGTTGCATGAGAAGGTACTATGAGAGATACCAGAGAAGCATGTCATAAATGATTTTTAAGTGACACCAAGTGAGCCACCACCAGGATTCAATGCTATACAAAGCTGTGCATACCTTGAGCCAGAGGTCATGGAAGTGCTTGCCAGACTCTTGAAAATGATTGCTCTCTTGGGTAGCTTAGGCTTATATTTGGTTGCCTTCTGCAAAGGTTACCTTTTTCACAGATGCTTTGTAAGGCTGAATTTTGGGTAATGCAATGGAAGAGCAGTGGAGTGTAAGAGGATCAAATGGAAGACAACTTAAGCTGATTATTTGAGTTTTTGTGTTCTGTAAATGTTTTATTGTTACTTGGATGGATTTCGGTATAATATGAATACTTCTTAGGATGTTTTTGTATTGCCTCTTTTTTTTTTTAACCTTTAGCTGCTTGTTCATAGATCCTTGGAGAAGTACTTAACAAGCTGGAAAAAGTCAGAATTAATCAAAAAAAAAAAAAAAAGAAGTGAAAAGGTTGTATACATCCTTGATGTATAATGGAATAATATTTCAGTTGCAATAGAAATGATTTATTTACCGTGGAGCCATTCTGTACTGATAATAAAAGCACGTTTCCCTTGGAATATCCCATTGCTGTTTGCAGATCAAATCCATTCATTCATGGAGTTGTTCTTCTTGACCCTGTGTCTCAGGTGTGAGTACCACCAGGCGCCAAATGCAATCAACACAAATTCTGCTCTTGATCGCACTGGTGTCATCTTCAGCCAGAGGAGAACTTGGCTTTTAGACCTTGTGTCACGTTTTAAGAAAAATAATATTGACTCATGTTATTTCAAAATCATTGTCTATAGCCAGCAAATTTTAAATTAAAACAGTCAGGCACGTTTTCCTTTTACACTAAATAAGCCGTGGAAAAGGTTTCTGTCTGCAGAACTGCTTTTTTTTTTTTTTTTTTCCCCAAGATTATTACGTTTCACGTGTTCTAGTTCATCCCAAGATCGTGCTATTGTTCTCTTCAAAGTTTCTTAGACCATTAATCTCTCTCTATTGTTTCCATTTGGCCTCAGGATAGGTCAGCTGGAAATTGCATTGCTGGAGAATATTCTGGTGTTGAGAACACAAAAGAGCGAGGAGAGCCTCCAAATACTGTCAGTTCTTCGTTCAGAGTGTACAACATAACTAAACCCATAAAGGCTGTGTTACTAAATCCTTTATCTCCTCAAGGCCAGCAGAATATGCTAGGCATCAGCCACCATGTTCAACAACAGCTCCTATTCTCTCCTTTAAAAAGTGAGTCTTTTCACATCGTATTTCTGTGCTGCTTATTTTTTCTGCTTTGTCTTTAACTATTCACCAGGGTCCACTATATTGGATATGACAGCTCAAAATGTGTATTTAAGGCTCGGTGACACACAGCTAATGCTGCGGCCACAAAGGAACAGTTATGGCAATTGAACCATGTGAGCCGCTCTAGTGTTGCAGACCCATCAGTCTTTCCATTGTGACTCCTCCTCACTCCCGGAGGATTTATAGACGCATTTTTGAGAGGACTCCAGTAACTAAAATAAAGATGTATTTGTCTCCACAGAAATGTTGTGGCCACATATGTGGCTATTTGGAGAAAACAAAACAAAAAATTGGAAGTCCCAGCAAACTCATGCTGTAGTGAGTGACTCTACTGATGGGTTTTCAAAGTCTTGTCTTAAAGCACATGACTTTTAACCTATTTTGATATCTGTGTTGCTTCTGACTGAGGTATGGGACAAATTAGTGTTTCAAGCAAGGGCATGTACTCCGTAGGATACAAAAGGTTAATTTCGTTACTTCTGAGTAAGTATGTGATATAGTCTTTCATTGTTCAGTTTTCTTTATTTACATCGCCTAAGATCTCTGCTTCATTCAAGGCGTAAGGTCGTTATACTCTGGGGCAGAATTTGTGTTGGGTAGAGAGACAGGAACATGTTGTGAGCTGGAACAAGACCAAAGGGTACAGATGCTACAGGAGGGTGCCCTTGTGAATGCAGTTGAGTAGCACCTTGCTGTGCTGGAATCTGTGCCAACCTTTGCCCCCAGAAGTCCTGCTGTCATTAGGGAAGTCATTTGAGCCAAATTTCTCGTGGATGTCCACTAATGGTTTATTCCTGACTTCATGGGTTGGTCAGTTTAAGGCACTGGACTGGCAGTTACAGCCCTAAACAAAGACCAGAGGAGCTGTAATTTTTAAATAGCAGTTTGGACACTCCATCCAGAAGATCTTTGGCTGGAAGGTGAGTGAGCTGTGCCCACATCCTGAGCTGCCTTGCTGATGCATTGCCATGTTACATCAGGATTGAGTCTGTGCTAATAAACCCTGTCTCTCAGCAGGGGCTGTGGCTTGTTAGCAGATAGGTTTTTTGGGTTTTTGTGTTGTTTGGTTTGGGTTTTTTTCAGTTGTGAGGGAATGGAGGAGCACTACGAAAAGGATATCAGCTGAGGACAAATGCTTAAACTTTATTGTTAACTGATGTGGACTAGGGAGAAAGGATACAGGCTCACTTCTGAAGTGCATGAGTGGCTCCTTGTAGAAAGAAATTCTTGCGGGGGGAGTTCCCAAAATATCGAGTGCCCAAAAGGTGCTGGATTCCAGCTATTCCCTACACATGGGCCTCTCAAGAAAAGGGCTCATGTGATAGAAAACCAATTTCTTTTGTATATGCAGAAGGTGATCAAGTTCAATTCACACAAGCAACTTTACCACCTCAGCATAACATTGTTTTGTTTTTTGGAGGAAAAAAATCTTCCTACCTATTTATTGGTGAACATAGCAGAAAGCTCTTATTTTCCATGTCCAATGCAGCAAGTGCATATCTGAAGGCAGTACTCACAGGAACTGATCAAGTACCTGGGCCCAGCATTGGTCACTGGCAGCTGGAAAGGAAGTCTGTTGAAGCGTATGGGACAAACATGCTCTCTTAAGTCTGGAAGCCTAATGAGGAGAGCTTGGGACTGCTAGAGCTAAAGAGACATTTCCCTCTCATTTTGCATCAGAGGCTTGTGAGTTGGGAGACTGAAGTCTAAGGTTCAGAGTGTGGTGCTGTGTTTGTATGGTTACATCTTGGTTTTTAATAAAACCCTCCATATATGTATTTTTGGCCTTCATCTTTATTTAGGTACTGATCTCTAGGAAACACCATAGGTGTCTGCTGACTGGGAACTCTTGGTCCTGCAGCTCCTCTTGCCTAGGGGAAAACAGGATGCCTGATTAGCTCATTTAACTTTGGTGGTTGTGCCCAGACTGCCAAGAAATGTACTTGTGAGGGAGGCCTGCTGCATGCTCCATGGGTGCAGCCTCCTGTTGCGTCATGCCCAAACACTAGGCATGTTCCTCTCCTGTGTGAGACCTCACATGTGGGTTTGCATCTGTTCCAGGTTAGACATGCACCATTCTCATGTCACTGTGCATTCGGGGTTGATATCAGTGTTAGAGGGAGGAAATTTAGGGAAACGCGTATTGGCAGAACTCATCTGGACTGCCCGGAGCGAAGTGGAGATTAAGGCTGCAGATTGTGACTAAGAAGTGGCTGCATCCAACAGAAAGGGAAAAACCGAAAATATTATCCTCCAACCTCCTGTTCACGGCCTTTCATGAAGCGGGCATGATCTTAAGGATAACTCCAAATTTTACTCCAGCCCTTAAACCAGAAAACCCTTACATTAGAAGGGACATAACAGAACACTTAGGCAGATGTTCCACATCTGCTCTGCTCTTCTGCAAACCCTTTCCACTGCAAAATTTGATTTATGATGTATGCAGAAATCCTCATTTGAATCCTAATCTAGCATTTAACCATGCAGTACTTATTTGTTCGTAGCTCTTTCTAGGAAGGTTCAGTCTCATTTAGTCTCCAACAATCTTTCTTTGTTAGCAAAGTCCTCAAGTCATCTGGGTTTCAGCTGTTGCTCTTTTTTTTTTTTTTTTTTTTTCCCCAAATTATTGGAGACATAGCTATCTCCAGAAAAACAGAACATATTGGCTGTACAGAGAGCCCATTGTACTGCCCAATCAAAGAGAAACCGCCACCATGGGAAGTGAAACATGGCTTGGGGCAAGCATGAATCTGGTATACGCTGGTGCTTGCAAACTTGCTCTTGATCTTCTGGAGCAGATGCAGTCTGTAAGTCAGCTAATGATGAGTTGTTCTGTGTTGGTTTTTTTTCATCGGATGTCCCCTCTGAATAGGTAGTATGTATCTGTGAGTTTGTAACTGATTACTATGTACTTACAGAGTTCAAAAGAAATCAGGAGGGAAATGTAAAACAGTAGATGAGACAAGCAGCATCGTTGCTTGTGTACAGTAACTGCGTTAAATAGCTGGGAAGAAAGAACTTCTTAGCTTTTCATGCTGGTAGAATTGGCCTGCCTAAATTGAAAAGCAAGAAATGAAGTACAAAACTGTTTTATAACCCAGCCAACAAAAGGAAAGGGGTAATGCAGTGAGTCCAGCTGTTGATGAGGCTGACAGACTGATACACCCTCTCACAAAACCACCAGAAAAATATGTGGTCACACGCCCCAGAGTGCAGGCAAGGCAGGCTGGAGGCGGTGTGAGAAACAAAAGAGTAAAACCTGAGTGTTAGGGTTTTTACTGTTTTCATTTATTGATCTAAGTGCTCTATACCATTGGGAGAAAGGATAACTGCTGTCAAGGGAAAAGTCTGGTTTTGAGACAATTTATTCTTCCTGTGTGTCAAAAATCCAGAGACCTTATGCCTACCATACCTATGGGTTGATAGTGCTCATGTGTTCAAGAATGGTGGACGTAGCAGCCCTCAGGGAACTTTCTAATAGTGAGGTGCAGAAAGTTTGGTGTATTGTCCGGAAAGGTCACTTGAGGGGTCTAAAAGAGGTCTGAGGCACTGTTTGGTTCTGTTGAAGACAGCCTCTGAGAAGCAAGTGTTGCATGTAGAAGAAAGCTCCTATGATGGATATGGTTACTAAAGATTGCAATGAGGTGGTTGCCTCAGTGTGATTGAGTAGGAAGAAAAAATAGCACAAGAAGCAAGCTTTGACTTCATTCAGGAAAAATATCTTGTCCTCTACAGCAGTGAAATTTGGTGGATATGAAAGGTGCAAAATGGAACTGGACAGGAAGAACGTGAGCGCTAGGAGTTTCATCATGGAGCTCTGAGCTGCATGTCTTCTGGTGTGCTGCTGCTTTCGTGTGGAATCGGCTCTCTTTTGGGGCCCCTTTGGTTAATTGATGGCATTCAGAACCAAGTCTGCAAAAAAGCTACAGCAAACAGAATATATCTGTTCAGACTGTTTTCCTGGAATGTCCCTAAACAAAAGCTAATTCCCTGGAGGGAAATGCTTTAGTGTCCTTTTGCTCGGAAATCATCAGATTTCAGTCAGTTCTGAAAACCCGTAATTGTAATAAAAGGATTCTTTCCAAAAGATACTTGGGTTGTTTTCCATCCTGCTCAATGAGATCCATATTCCATGGCACTGACTGTAAGTGAATGGTTTGAAGATAAATGAATGTCATATCATGAATGTGTTTTTACTTTGTCATGGGGAGACACCAGCCAATTAAATTCTGAAACAAGGGATTTTTTATTTATTTATTTTTTTACTAAAAGAAATAACCCATTAAAAAAAATCTCTTAATGCTATGGAGAAAATGGCCTTTTTAACCCTGCTTTGATTATTACTATAGCAGTCTCAGTTAGGAAAGGAAGTTAGGGACTGAACTTCAGTTTTATTTCCAATTGAGACTTTTGAGAGTCTAAGTTTCTCTCAGTTTATTCATAATTTAGCAACAATTTTCATTCATTTAGTGACATGCTTAAATTCCTTGACAAAGAGGTGTGACTATTTCTTTAAATAAGATAGTATGGAATGTGTGGGTGTGTATGTGTGAATGCCTAGTCTCTAATTTGTACATCCCATCCAAGTCTCTGGAACTGGGATGAAGATTCAGGATTATTAGTTACAATGCTCCTTGCTAGTGTACTGATGGGTGTTACAAGATGCTGTCCCTGTCATCTGAGAGAGAGGAAATGGAGAGCAGAGGGTAGAACCCATTCAGAGCCAAATAAATATCACTGTAAAATATGCTTTGAGTGCTTCCTGTGGGCACTGCAGAGGCAGTGAGCCTGGATGGAGGGTGTTGAAAGAGATGGCTTTGTTCAAGAGTGCTGATATGTGGGAAACATTAGATTAAAGGGGAACAACATAATGAAACCACTTGAGAAGTGTGTCTGCTGAACAAGGAAGAAAGAGTCCCCATGGCAGGTTGTGGGCTTGTTCTCAGTGCTTGCCTTGAGCTATGGTGGGCGTTCACGTAGCTTGCTGAGACAAGTTGCCTGAGTGGTGGTAGCAGCAGCTGCACTGGGAGCTGGAGGGAGACTGAAAAGCCCCATACCTTCTACACATGGTAAAAACTTGATGCACTAATCAGTGGGTAGGGTCTCAGGAATAAGCTACGGCCCCTCCAAAGTTCCCCTTGTCATACCTGGCGTGACGCAATTTTCTTTTTGCTGTGGCATAGAGGGTAAGAGTGGAGAGGTAGAAGAGACTGTCCCTCCTCTCTGAACTCCTAAGATACGTTCAAGGGCTTTGTAGAATCAAGGTCTTGAAATAATATTTAAGCTCAACTCCAAGAGACCTATCTAGTGCATCTTTGTCCTTTACTCATGGTAGATTGTGGTGGGACATGAGTAATGCAAACCCCTAGATAGATGTGACTGCCAGTGGTTCAGAGATCTTAATCCAGAGGTGCAAGAATATAAACTGGAGGCAATTTAAAACAGTAAGATTAAATCCCCTGTTTGTTTCTGAAAAGTGGAACTTTTATATATTTGGCTTTCCTATTCCCCTTTGCCCTCAAGGATCCAGCCTTGCTAAAGGCACCCTCAGGATGAGAACAGTTCCCCGAGTTCAGTTCAGCTCAAAGTAGGAGTCTCAAATGAGATGGCTTTTTTGTTCTGTTTCTTCTAACCTGAATCAATCATGAATACTCAGAGTGACCGCTTAATCAGAGGCTTCTTTGCGGTTTCAAAGGATTGTCTTCCAGATTTAGCATGTTTCCAAATCATTTCCTACTCTTCTGTTCTTGGTGCTGGATCATCTGCCAGCTTTGTCAGCCAGGATGAAATGTGGATAGTGGACTCCAGGCATTTTCATCCAAAACTTTCAGATAATTACAAAGTAATAAGTAGATAATTTTCACCATCCTTGGAGAGTTAAGTTTTTACAATTGCTGGCCAGGCTTTTTGATGCAACAAATTCAGAAAAGAAAAACAAGTTTCCTCATGCTGAGAAAGGAAAATCTCTCTCTAGTTTTTGATGGCTAACCAGTCTTGAACAGGAACCGTGTCTGACAAGCATTCAGATATAGCAGTCGTGTACAAGCTACATGTTGTTCAGTTTGTAAGTCTACAAATCAGAACTCTGAAGAAACTGCTAACAGCTGCCCAGATTTCATTCGGCAGCAAAATTGGAAGATGAGGAGGTAATTTAATGGCAAACCCCTTTCTTAGCAGCTTGAGGGCTCCCTTTTGAATTGGATCATGGAAATAGTTATTCTGGTCCTGGTAATGCTTAAAGATAGACTAAAATATAAGGAAATAAAAAAAGAGGGGATTGAATTGAACTCAAATCTTAGATCCAAGCTCCCTGAATTTGGGGATTGTCTGGATCTGGATCTAAACTGTGTATCTTAAATCCATTGCTGATTGAAAAATAAAAAATAGAAATGGTCCTAAACAGCCACTAGTTACTTGTAACAGAGAACAACCCTTTCTGTTAAGTGTCTGAGTTCTCAGTACACTTAAAAACCATTACTTTACATGAATTTATCTCAAGTTATTCAAACATAGTTTTGAGTACTCCACATTGCCATATCTCTATGTCAATAGAGACATGACAGGACGCATGTCAACTCTATTACCATGGTAATTCACTATCTACCTTAATAGTTGGGTTTTTTAATACTTAACTTTTATTCCTGAGTTATGATCTGAAAGTGTTAAATCCATGAAGGAAGTGGAGAGAGCTCTGAGTAGTCTGCATTTCAGAATGGCAAAGCCTTACAGAAGACAAGCTCCTAACACCCACCCCTTCACACTTTCTCAGAGGAACAGAAAATGAAACAAAACAGAGAAAAGGCCATCTCAGACAAGGTTATCAAGTGAACTCTGCTCTTCACAGGCGAGTGTGGGCTGACAGAGGCAGGAAAAGCAAATTAAAAGGTCCAGAGGTATGGAGAGAGTTGCCATGAGAGTGTGGAAAATAAGAGGAAGGCCTTTTTTTTGTGCTCCATCCTCCTCCACTCACTGTGGTAGCCACTGGGGTGGTTCCCAAGGGTGATTCCCAAGCTCTGTCTGCTTCCAGAGCAAGGACTTTCCTTGAAGGGACATATCCATTTATGGGCTGGGGTTTCAGGTAAGCAGGATCTCTCCAGCTAATCCTGGCTGAGTTTAACATTGAAAAAAATGGTTTAATGACAGTGAAAGCTTGCCTTTCTGTCTCATTAACCATGTGCTGGTAACAGGACGCATGAAGTGGATGTGAGCGTGTTAGAGGAGGAAGAGACAAGTGTCTGCTGCTGTGGCTAGCAAAGCTATAATAATCTGCATATTTCAAGGGTAAAAGCAACTGATTTCAGAAATGTGTGTTCACTTTATTTTCCTTAGTTTTCTTGCCTTGCCCTGAAGATTTGCTCCAATAAAATGGAGCATCTTAGGGCTTATAAACATGAGGTCAGAAAAGCATGAACAAGAAATTGCAGAGAAACAGGATGGGGAGGAAGGGAGGTAAGAACATTGCTTTGTGACTCCGTGGAGAGTTTGACTTCAGGAAGGAGGAGGCCAGAGGAGGTTCAGACCCTGAGATGTGGCTCAAAGTTAGTATCATTGTGTGGATGCTGTCCTGGTGTAGCTGCCTGGAAACATACTGTTTTGAAGGTTGTGGTTCCAATGCTGTAAGAGCTTAAAAACTGTATACCTCTGGTCTTGTCATCTGCCTCACTTCTGCAACCAAATTGTCAAGGACGGTGTTTGCTTTCCAGATGTAAGGCTTAGGCTATAGATCAGTCTTGGGCCAAAAAGGAGGATGATACACATCTAAAATGTGGCCACTGCATCTAGTCTCTCCTTAAGTATATTGTAATTTTAAAAACAGGAAAAAGGCTGTACTGAGGACATGCCAGGAGTCCCTCCAGCCCAATATCCCATCTCTACTTGTATTCCTGAGTCCAAGTGAGTACTCAGGGAAGATCAGGAACAGGGCAAACATACATGATATTCTCCCCAAGGCAGCCTTTCAACATTCAACTATTTTCACTGAGAAGGTCTTGTGAACCTTCTGTGGATAGTCTAATTCATAATCCTCAATAAATCTTTTTATCCAACTAAATTACTTCCATTGAGCCTGTGTAAACTTTTTGCATCCAAAACATGCTTTGTCAGGGAATCACACAGGTCAGTTATCTGTTGTGTGAGAAGCCACGTCGTCCCCCTCCCTGTGCTGAATTGGAGTCATCTTCAGATATAAGAGATATCCATTCTGTCAGGTCAGAGTTGTATTTTGGGAGATACTGTTAGGAAAGCAGTTTGATCACTTCCTCACTAATTCCACTTTACAGACAAAGGGAAGATGTGATACAGCTCCCCACCCGAAAGCACTCTCAGTTCAGGTGGCTTACACCAGTGAAACATGCGCAGCTTGTAAGAAAAGTGAGTCTGTTAGATGCAGGGGATGATCAGGGGAGTGAAATGAATTGAAGGGGATGGATTCTGGCAATAGAAAAAGTTTTCATCAGGTTTTTAATTGCTTTCCTTGTGTTTTCCAACTCTTTCTCCATTTCTATTCACAAGACTCCTAATAAATGAACTCATAAATTTTCCAGTTGCCACAGCCAATATCAGTTATGTGCAATGGCAGTGAAGACTGGACCCAGATCTACTGGTAGATAATTAGACACTAATAAGAAAGTGACTTTTACCAACCTTGGCGGCTTCATTTTTATAATTGCTGGTTGGAGCTGCTGACACAGCAGAGCTTGGAAAATAATAAACCATGTGTCCTTTTAGCAGGAAGGAGTGGTCCTATTTTTATAGTGCATCTTAAATGCCCAATTTTAATTTCCTACAAGGCTTAGGAGGGAGACCAGGATATTAATAATTGAGAGTGGAAAAAAACTAAAGCCAGGATGTGATGATGTCTGAGAGACATAGGTGATGTATGCAAAGACTTACATTGTGAAATTAGCACAGGTAGATTTAAATGAGAAATTTTGAAAAGCATTTTGACTCTGTGATCAATTAGACAACAGAATTGTTTGCCAATGAGTTCATTGAGGTCTTGTCAGAGAAGTGTTGAGGTAGAAAAGATAAAACACTTAAAATCTTCTTGAGGTAGTAAGACAATGAATAGCATTGTGAAAAACCATTTCTCTGCTCACCTGTATCCTCCTGGTCTGTCTTGCTATGGCGAAGGAGGTACTTGCTGCAAGTAAAAGATAACAGATGGAGTAAATATAAGAGAATATTATACCAATCTACCTGGGGAATTCCCTGTCACCTCATCCCATTAAGGTCTTATTCAAAGAAAGAACTAAAATCTATTTGTTCTCACTAGCAATGCATGTAGAAGAACATGTGCACCACTTCTCAGTGGGAGTGTGTGCTCTCAGTGTTGGGTACTGATGTCCATACAGAAGCTGACACGTTGTTATTCTTGATGTTCGTGATGTGATCTGATCTGTAGAAGGTGTCTGTTATCTCCAGGGACTCAAAGGTTCACCCTTCTCTAAGTGTTTTAACTGCACAAATAAGCACATCTAGGTCCATCCTGGACATTTTTCAAATTTTGGGCTGGATTCTCTGCTAATGTAAAATGTCAGTGTTCAACAAAGCCAGGAGAATTTACAGCAGCTGCAGATTTGACGCTTCTCCCCAGTGACTGCCTTGGGCTTCAGTTCTGAGCTTGACAGATAGACTGGTGACTCTTGAGCTCTTGGGCCCTTCTGTGAAGAGGTATTTTAAATTCTCCAATTCATCATCTTCCCTAGAGTTAGACAAAAAACCGAAGGCTGACTTTCAGCCAGGAGGCTGACTGAAACCATGTCACTTCTAAGCCAGAAAACAAAACGAACAATCAAAACAGACTTCTGGTTAATGTAGAGAAAGAATAATTATGAAATTGAAAACTTGTGTACTAAAATGTGTTTGCACATTGAACTTTTTTCACCTGTGTGCTCAAAAGCACACAGCTGTTCACATCCACAAGAAGATGTGAAAATCAGAAGGGCTACACTTGACAGTTACCATACGCAGATGTAAGTAACAATGCACGGTGCAAAGTAGAGAAGAATCAGGCTTTTTCAGTTAAATATTTCTCTGGCCCAGATCATAGGAGTTGCCAGGAAAGGACTTGTTGCCAAATTCAGTAAGCCTCTCTAAGAATGTGATGACTGTAGTCTTCAACCACTTACACTCCTGTAAATCAGCGACATCTGATTAAAAGATAATGAAGTTACTGCAGTATCAGCTCAACTGAAATAAAAGGATTAGAATATTTTTCAGTTTTCATGGGTATCCATTCTGCAAGGAAAATTGTGAAATAGATGATGGAAAGGAAGAGGACACTGGTGTAGGCAAGAAAAGATCTGATTGCAATTACTCTCTTTCTTATTATTATTAATTGCATCTTTTCTAGGCTGAATGCACTTTTAATTAATTACCCTCAGTCAATGTTCAAGTACATTTTTATTATTAGAATGCATTTCAAAACTGTCCTGTATGTAATTTTGTGTGTGTTTGGTTTGAGTCAGCAGTTTACAGTTTGTACAGAAGTAACATTTGCAATACCAAGTCCTAGAGGAATTTTTCAAGACAACAAGGTTATTTCATATGAGCAGTAAAAAAAAAAAAAAAAAAAAAAAATTACAAACATCTGTATTTTCTCGGGGGACACATAGATTATTGCTTACAATGGTGTGGGGTGGAATGTGCCTCTTTCAGCTGGATGAATCCATGTGCCCTTGCCAAGAAAGTTTTACATTTCCCTTTTTCCTCGGCTGCTGTATCCAGCCTTGGCACTCTATCTACTTATTATATTTATTTCTTGGACTTACTGGTTCCAGCTTTGGCATTTAACGCATTTCTGTATTTGTCTCCCTACCCTGCTGTCTGACATCATTCAAGTGAGATCAGGGTGGGAAAAAGCCCACAGCTTGGAGAGTCTAGTCAGGTATAATAGTAAAAATAAGAGCTTATGTAGTGTGAAAAATGATAGACAGTTGGCCAGTTCTGAGGAGGATTGTTCTCCAGGAGTTTTGCCATTGTTTTCAATGAGATCAGGACTGGGCACTTGGCTGCAGTGAGAAGTGGACTTGGGCCATGTGCTTTTTCATCCAGACCTTCCCAGCACTCAGGAGTGTTTAAATCTGGCCTCCCCTTGGTGAGAACATGCAATGCTTGGATGTACATGCACATGAGTTGATTTTGAACGTGCCATGTAGGCAGAGCCCTGGTGTTAATGTTCCCAAGGAGAAGTTTGCCGAGGTATTGCGATCATCTTTGGACTTTAAACAAGATGCATAATGGTGCCATCTCTTTGTATCTTCCTTTTTCCCAGCCATGTTTGTCCCGTGTAAGGGCCAGGGACAGTGTGGCTCACTGTAGTGTCTTTCCAACACTGTAAATATCCAGCTGTTATACAAAACAGTTGGTGCTTAATACATTTGCAGTAAGACAATTCTCCATTTGTGCTCATTTCTTGAACCCTGCTCCTGTATAGCTTGCATTCAAAGAACAGAATCAAGACACAAGGCATTCTGTTCATCACTCCAGATTGAGAGCAATGTTCTTTCATGCAATAGTTATTCTTGGTCTTGGCCCTTTATAATCTTGATTTGATTTATATAAACCACTGTGAAAAATCTGGGAGGCTGGCAAATTGGATTTCTTAATTCCCTGATTAATTTTCTTTAATTTTTTTAATAGAGAAAATGAAAAGAAAACAAGCCTGAGAATTGATATATGGTGTGTACCACAGCCTCTTTGGACGGGTAACATGAATCTGTCACACACACCGCAGATATAAATCACTCTGCACCACAGAGACATTAAGACTCTTAGTACAAATGTACGTGTTGGGAAATTGTTCTGCAAATGTTAATGTACGTGTGCAGTAGCTAATTTGCAAATCTGAAAAACTTGACTTCTTTGCATCCTCTCTGAAGTAACCCAGGGTTGCTTGGTCCATGTTGAGAAATGGGCTGCTTTGCCAAATTAAGCTTAAAAAAAAAACAACGCCAAAACTTATCAGTTGGGTGGTATTGTAGCACAAAATTTCCCAACCTGGTAAACTTTGTATTTAATTTGGAGTTTATTTTTAGTGCTCAGAAATTAATGAGACTTCTTGAGGGTGGAGCAGAGGATTGTCTATGTGGGGAGAAGGCTTGAGTCCTGGCACCACTTCAGTTCACAGTATGGGGCATGGGGGAGTGTGTGTCACCCGCTGAGCACGTGGCATAGAGATCTCTTGTTCAGTCTCCAGAGACTGACTCTTACAGGCCCAGCTCAAAGAAACTGGACTTCCAGGCTTGAGTTACAGTGATGAATGACTTAACCCTTAAAGATCTTGCTTTGATCCCTGACATGTTGGTCAAACTGAATGTTTTACTAGTCTTTCCACCTAAGATTTATGTAGAAACATTTGTTTCTGTTCAAATCTCCCTCCAGCCTGAAGCCCTGAATGCTACACTTCATTTTGGTGTGATTTTTTTTTTTCACAGAAATAGGATTAAATCAGATAGTTTCATTTGAGAAAAAAGTAGGAGGAAAATAATTTTGCAAGGGTTTCCTTGTCCTGAGGTACCAGTAACCTGTAGCCTGTAAATTATAGTGCCTGTGGACTAGCCAAAAGCCTGGCTTCATATTTCTGAGGGAGGTGCGAGAGCCTAAGGCTGTCTTTCCCAGTAGACTTTCTGGGATATGAATTTATTGTTATTTGATGTGGACACAGTTGAACATGCTATCTGCAAAGAAGAATAGCATATGTAATAATTATAAGAAGACATTTCTAGAAAAGGAGTCCAAATTCAAGAATGCAATGAATGAATCAATGGTTAATTAAAGTGCTTCTGAAGTGTTTGGATGATATAATGGGAGAGTAGTTTAAAAATGCTTTTTGTCTAGTTATTGCTATCTACTTGTTTACCTGGAAAACAAATATGTACAAACCAGTAGTTACAACATGATTGCTTACACAGTGCCTTCATACTCAGCTAACGTGGCTGGAGGTTGAATTGTTCAGTGCACCTTAAATCCCAGGGAAGTCAGAGGGTTTAAAGGAATGTCTTTAGTTTAACCTCTTGTGTGACTGCAGGCAAGGGCAAGGAAGTAAAATTGGAATGTGAGTAGCAAAGGTGTTATGTGGTTATTAAATGCAGTCCAAAGCTGTATTTTCTGTTTTATGGCTACATGAGGACTAAGTTAGTGGCCCAAAGATTTTAGATGCTGATAAGTTCAGCCAGCAAATAATGCTTTACACGCAAAAAGCCCTTTTGTGTGGTCATAGATGTTCTTAAGTAGATCGGCATGGCTTACAGTCCAGGCCTAACGTGTCTGTTGGCTACAACAGTGTGTAATGTCGTATTAGAAGGAAAAAAAAAAAAGGTGGTTGAGAGAGATTAGATTTCAGTGAGATTTAAAATAGTTCAACCAGTGATTTTGCCACCAAAGGCTTTCAAATACTCTTCAGCATGCTTGAACCTTGACTGACACATGTAGATTGGAATGTTTGAATTAGAAAATATTGTGTGAGGTTGAAATAGTTCCTCTTTTAGATGTGTAGTCATAAGTACGTACTCTGATAATGGAAGTTTAATAATATCCGAGTATGAATAACATGCAATTATGCTTCTGCTAGATTATTTGCATCAAGGGACTATCATAAAATTACGATTCAGTACCTGTCATGACAAAGAGGGAGCATAAACTAAAGTTGTAATAATAAATACCCAATAAAGATTTTGGGTTCAGCAGAAATGTGGCAAATTCTGGCAGGCAGTGCAGTTTCTAGAAGATAGACATGTCATGAGAGGCTGGTGTCCTTTGTTCTGAGTAAGTGCTATCTGTCTCTATCAATCTACTCAAATGCCTATGCATTAAAAAAAGAAAAGCAAATTGATTCCTGCTTGTGATAACGAAATCACATACAGATGGCATTGAAATTATGGTTATTCAGACAGCCCATAATGCCCCAATGAGGACCTGTGCAAAGAGCTGGACTTTAAACCAACATAAAAAGTTGAAGATGAGGCAGAACCATGCTGCTTTTGAGTAAAGTAGGAAGAGGAGGGGAACCTGCACAAGGTTGTCAGTTCAAGATTTCCTTATGTCCTTGCCCACAGAGGTGATCACTGACTCGCTCAGTATAGTCACTGTTTTTGCATAACCCAGCCCTTGTCCATGCACAGCCATGCTGACTCCAAACCGTTAATTATGTTTTTCACACCCAGTAAAACGCAGCTAAGCTCCCCTCCATTTCCTTCAGCACTGCAGATCCGGTCTCTGGTCCTTCGTGCTCCCTACACCACCTCACCCTGGTTACACAAGTCAGCCAGTGAGCCAAGAGAAACCTCTCAGCTCTCTGGCTGTAACAACAGTTGGTGGGAGCCAGGTTTTTGCTGTATCATCCCTCAAAGGGACTGGGCAGGCGGGAGAAAGGGCCAGGGTTGGGGCTCACAGGGGCTGCTCCATTCCCGGAGCTGAGAGGGATGCCCTCTCCCCAAACCCTCCTGTTGGAGAAGGTTGCGTTGGTACCCCATTGCAGAAGGAGACCATGTGGATGTGCTCCAAGTTGGATCTGTCATTTGGGACTTCAGTGGTGGGGATCATGGAATGTGAAAGGGGAGTATTGAGGTTTTTGGATGTGTGTGTAATACCCATTCACCAGCTTGGGACTGGTCTCTCTCTCTTTTTTAGTTGGTTTGTATCCCCAGGTTTTCTGTCATGGTCCAAGTCTCCATTAACAAGTGTTTGTTTATGTAGTACTTGCTCTAGGCCACTATCTACCTAGCAAAGCATAATAACACAACATCTAAACAAAGAGAGCAATGTGGGCTAATTAATTCCTGATTCAGGGAAACAAAAGATAAATTCTTAAGTAAACTAAGTTTTCCTAAAGCTAAATAATGTTTCCCACCTACTTTCTCTCCTCTTGCACTCCTCCCTTTGTACAATACAGTGACCACCCATGAAGTACGCAGCTCACCTGGCAACATAATGGGCTTAATTGGGGTTTGGAGGAGCACCAAGAGATAATTTTCAGGCCATGCTGAGGAGAATTTTGCTGGACAATATGGTAACACCATCTCTAAATGGGAACACTCTAGTGACACAGGCCAACTTGGCCACTGTCCACTGGGAGATGGTGTTTTGCTTCTCCTGTTTGCTAAGCTGGGGCATTTGGGCTTGTATGTTTTCAGAGGTGAACTCTAGCCCTAGGATTTGGATCTCCCCAATCTCTCTAGCCTTCTGCTTTCAATGGACCAAGAGGCTCCTTCAGTGGATAATTCACCCTATATAAGTCCCTGTCCTCTCTTGTGTCAGAGGGCCACATGGAAAGCAGTTCCCTTCACTGCCTCAGTGAGTATCTTCCCTCCCACAGGATCAGCCTTTGCTATTGGAGGAGCCCAGGACAGGGGATGCAGTCGGTCCTGGCGTGTGCTATGTGTCGCATGCCTGTGTCTACCTGTGTCCGTGCTGTGTAAATAAATGCCTGTAACTCTCACCTCTTCTTTCAGCGGCAGGTGACATCAGGGCTTTCTGGGGAAGGATTTTGTCTGCCTGACATTAGCCAGAGACTAGAGAGATAGCTGGTCACGCTGTGCTTGTTGACTTTGCTGTGGGGTCAAGTGCACATCCCTTCCCTCTGCTCTACTCCACAATTCCCCTTAACTCTATGCGTGAGCATGGATTTGTATTCCCAAAGTATTTCTCCAGCTCTCTCAGAGAGGCCTGCTGAGTGATCTGTACTGGTAACTATAAACTGATGGGGTAGAGCTGGGCCTCCTGGGCTCTTTCCACTTTATTCTCTATGGGGCAAATCCTGAAGGCATTTCTTCCAGTTTCAGTCAGTCCTAAACTGGGAGTTCTCTTTCCCAGATTTGCTAATATCACTGTTGCTGGAGGGTATTCATTAGCTGAACACAAGATACTGGGGCTAGTCCAGGGATGGCTGGGTGAAATTACATGGGTTGTTTTACGCTGGGGCTCAGAGAAGATAATTTGTTTTTTAAAACTTGGGTTCAGTGGGAATATCACCTGTCAGCATCTGGCACTATAAATTGCCATGTCAGTTTGTTGGCAGAAACTATGAGTGGGACCAAAAGTGCCCCTGATTTACACCACTCAAAGCTGAACTGTTTTTTTAGCATCACAGGATACACAGAAACAGCTAAAAAGCCATTCTGGAAAAAAAGTTGAAGTTAGACATTTTCTCCTTACTCATGGGAGCTGAAAACTCAAGCTTACTGTAAACAGGCTTGGAAAACATTTTATGTTTCCAGAGTTCTTAATCCAAACATTTCCATGAAGCAGTGACACAGTTTAAGAGTAACACACTTATTTTCTTTTTATTAGTATATTTTTTCTAATAGATGTACAAGTTTTTAAAAATATTTCTCTTGCTTATAGGGACAAACGTCTCCCTTCTCAGAGCAGATTTCGGTCAGAGGTGGGGAAAGGGAAACGTGTACTTCCTTAAATCAATACCTATATGTGTTTTTAGTATTTCTGGGTATTTAGTTTTTCAAGCAGAAGCTTGACTTTTTTTTTTTTTTTTTTTAACCATCATTTACTACTATGGGAAGTGTACAGAGTTGTTTTGGCTGGATGGAGCAAAGCAGCGGGTTAAATTTTAGCACATTTAGTAGCACAGAGATCTCTCTTCTGTGAAAGACAGGATTGTATTATGTAACAGCCCGGCTGCCAAATACTTCTGCTGGCAGTGGCCAGCCTTCTATGCACCATTGACATCAAAACCTAATGAGGTTTGATCCAGAGAAGGGATTTGAAAGGACGTCTTGTTTTTCTTCAATCTTCACAAACTGAACTTGTTTAAAAAGGGGGAGGGAAAAAAAAAAAAGGTACAGAGTCTTGTTTGATAAATGAGGAAAAATAGTGGTTTTTCTCCAAAGTTTTGACTGTTTATTGGTTTAACAGCTATTGCTCAGAACAAGTAGTTTCTATTTACAGTGTTTATCATATCAGCTAACCTTGTGTGATGGATCAAGGAAGCTGGAGGTCGGGCCTGCATGTGTTCCCTCCACAGGGGCTTTCTGACAGCTTACCTTAGTATCTCCCGTGCCTAATATTTATACATAGTCTACCGACCATTCAATAAACACAGGACCAAACGAGTGTCCCTCTCCCTGTAGTGCTAAATAAAATACATCGGCAAGTAAGTGGGGTCAAGAAACACAGGAACATAACAAGACAGTGTGTAGGTGTATCCAACTCTGTGAAGGCTGCCACGCTGCTAAAAGCAATACAGCATGATACTGTGCCAGAGGTAATAAGTTCTTGCTGAAAAGCAGGTCTTACTAGTTTACCTAAAAATGTAAGGGATATGCTACAGGGTGAGAGCAAAGGTATATCTAGCCTGACATCCTCTCTGACAATGACTGGTGATGAAGGCTGAAAGGAAGAGATCAGGAAAGCAGGTCATGTGTTGAGTGGTCTGTCCCCTGATATAACACCAACCGGCAGGTTTGCCATATCCCGAGTTGGAGATTTAATAGGCTGTGACTGTGAATGTGTTTAATCCTATTTTGAACTCATATTGTACAGTCACAAGCTCTGCAGTTTGTGTTGTGTGGAAAACTTTTTCCTCTGGTTTGTTTTAAACCTGCTCTCGGCTTATTTGGATCCAGGCTGCTTTCTCCATGTTGTTGTGTACAGGAACATGGGAACACGCTGGCTCACATCAATGTGGAGGAGCATTAGATCAGACATGTCCCTTTCACGTTTCTATTGCAATGCAGACACAGTCAGTTTTGGCATAAAGGGAGAAGGTTTCAGCTTATGAGCTTTCCTTATCGTTGTCACGTTTTAGGGTGATTTTGTAGCAGAGTTGGTTTTAAGTAAGGATTTAAATCAAGAATGAGGTAGACTTAGAGATGTTTATTAGAAGCAGCTACCCATGAGGTGTAGTATAGCATCTGTGGAAAAAGGAATATGAAGCTTCTCATTTGAAATAAATATTGGAGTTGCCAGCACTAGCAAAATGGAGTCAGGAATGAACATATGGGTAGCATATTGAATATTTAACACAAATACAGTGCTTGCCTTGGAAACGTATGGCAGAACATATCCACTTACCTTAGTCTCACCCATGAAGTTCAATATCTTTTTGTTCATTTGTCAGTGGGGAAGGCTGTGTAACCAGGGGTTAAATACCCCAAATGAAATCACTGACCAAGTCATAGTGGCAGAGCTGGGATTGTTGTCCAGGAGCAACATCTTTCAGTTACTTTTCGTCTCCTGCCTGCACTTCTCTGCAAAAGTATTTCTGGTCACAATGTTAAGAGGTGTTAACTCAAATGAAATTTGACAGTTATGCTTGTATTTCTGCTTTCATCTTGAAAGTTTCAGGGCTCTCCTGTCTGTTAAACAAGTCCTGTCAAAGCTGTTTAAGAGAAAACTATGGAGCCCAGGATTATTGTTAGTTTTCTCTTGTTCAGTGCTTCAGCTGTTGCCAAAGTTCTTTGATGATGGTTGCATGTGTAGGAACAGAAACATGCTAGTAAAGTCCAACTTCAGTGTCTGTGCATGTTACCAATGGTACAGGAGTGAAATGTGAATGATAAACAGCATTGCCACGTGACGGATTACATTTTGCATGCAGGTCTCAGCACCCACTTCTCTCCCCTAGAATAGCTCCCAGTCTGCCAGGAACCTGGCCAGCTACGGAAAGCTGGTTGGTTATAAAGTAACCTGTTAGAGGAACTGAGGGTTTTTCCCCCCTCTTTTTCTCTGCCCCTAGATTTTACTTCCAAAGGCCCAGCATGTTTCGGATTGGTATTGTGCCAATGAAAACATATTTGCATTTAAAAGTGGCATACAGTAAAAGTAGTCTGATATCACGGCACTGGAGGTTTCTCCTGTTAGGAAGGAGTAATGATGCTGAAAGTTTTCTGAGTCTAGCACAGTAAATGTACAGAGATGTTGGGACATAAGTTTAGAAAGAACAAAGTAAGACCCTCAAACCCTGACCTGATCTGGATTTTTTGAAGTGTACAAGTCACATGGCTTTTGGGAAACTGTTATGTTGTCTTCAATCTGTGAAGACAACATAAATTAGCGGAACGGTCTTTAAAGGGCATCTTGGAGGAGGGACTCTAGGATATAGAGGAGGATAGCATATAGGATAGGATGATGATAGGCTATACAGCAGTGACAGATGGGAGCAAGAAACTGCTGAGTCCCTTGGAAAAGGCAAGATGAGCAGTCGCATCCATTTTGCTATCACACCCACATCTACTTTGCTATCCTGATTGAGAAAGGGATCAGCATGTTATGGTTGTACATCCTGAAATTTCTGGGTTTGGTGAGTTTACTCTGATTTTAACAGCTCCTGCATTTGTAAGAACGGGTTGTTTTAACAACGGATATGACTGAAAACCAAGCCAAATTCTTTTATCCAAAGATCAAATCTTAAAGTTTTCTTGTCTTTGTCTTGAGAAAGCTGGTTGGGGACACAGTTCTTAATCCTGTCCTCATTTTCACATTGCATTCAAAGCAGAAGATCTTGGGGTAGGGAGGCAACGCATTCATGCCCTCTTTGGGGTTGGTTTGGGTTTGTGTAGGGGTTTAGTACAATATCAAGGAATATACGCTTGGATTGTGAGAGTTTCCCAAATAAACATCATGGAATGGAATAATTTTGTAGTTCAGTCTTGTTATCTTAGTGAAAGTAGAAATTGCTTAGAGGATGGACTTAGTTAAAACAGTTGCCTAAAAGCCTGTTTTAGCACCCCAGTTTGGTGTAACTCCATTGATTGTGAAGGAGTTGTATTCATGTCAAAACATAGTGAAAAGAGGATGAATCATGTTCTGGAATTTTTAATGCAGAAAATAAAAACACACGGTTTAAGTTGGAGTGATTTATAGTATGAACCTATTCCATCAGGGGTACATTTAAGAAATAAGGGTGTCCTTTTGTTTACAATACATGGGCCAAAACCAGAGAGCATGGTGTCCAAATTGTTTTTCACAAACCTGGCATGAAACCCTATTTTTGATGCTGCTTGACAACTAGACACTGCTAATTGGTGATATTAATGTATAGCAAGGAGGAAAATTTTTGGCTTATGCTTGATAATTAATGCAAAAACGTTGACATTTGTAAAGGTTATTTCAATACACATGTTGCAGCAGAACATGAGAGGATATTTGCATAACACCTTGGATGTGCTTAAACTTTTCTCAAATATATATTGATGTGGCTACCACGAGCTTGGGAAAGTGAAGGAAAAGCACCAGACTTGGCAAAGCGCAGAATATGGCTTTGGCTTCCAATATCTGCAAACTAGCTTTAGACATTGCCCAATTTTCAAGCCAGGCAGTGTGCCTAGGCCCCAATATTTTGTTCAGCCCTCATTCTGGGAACATGGCGCGTCCCAGAAGCCAAGGCAAACAGTGTTCGCTTTTGCTGGGTTATGTTTGGCTGACATTTCCTGAAGGAAAGAGCTCAGTAAAATAAAAACTTAATTTTTATTGGGCATCATAATAAGAGTAAGAATAATAGCAACTCATTAAACAGAGCAGTTGCATTTCTCCCTTTTACTTCTGAGAGGCTGGTGGGAGAAACAGGCAGTGTACATTGTGGTGGGGAGTAGAGATCAATTCTGCAGTTATCTACCAGAAAGTAACGGTTTATGGAAAATTGTGTTGGGAACAAACTGCATATTTACTTCTGTATCTAAAAGCCTGGCTAGGTAGCCCAGATCTTGTATAGCTTCTACAGGAAAAAACAACTTTCCGTTACTTAGTTCTGCCCTTCAGCCATTTAAAATGGCCATTTCATAGCATCTGGCTTCACAAGGAGCCAAATGCAAGCAGGGTTGTTTCCAGTACCCAGGGAATTCAATAGAAGGACGCCATTTGTTTTTGACTTGGGCCTCAGACAAAGCAACTGAAAGGGCGGTATTATGTATTATCTAGATTTCATGATGATAAATGCTGCAGAAAAAAGTATAACTGCAGGTGAATTCTGTGACATCTGTAAATTCACGTCTTTCAACAACACAGGTACAGTAGAACGTCTGGAAAAGACCACATGTTCCACTAGCAAGACCTGTCTACCTAAATCTGGGGTGCAGCCTGCATCTCATCAGCTGAAGATCAATTTAGCAGCTGGAATTATCTGCCTGTTCTCCCAGTTGTGTTCTCCCAGTTGCACTGCTTTTGCAGTGCAATCTTTGTCATTTAGATGATGCCAGTCTTTACATAAAAGACTTACCTGAGTTCTTTGTGCTTACTATGTGAGGAACCCTGGATGCAAAAGAAAAACACACAAAAAAGGGAAAAATACGGGTCTTGAGTAATTAACAACAGTTTTGTGATATTTATTGTTACGGTATCTCTAGACACATAGGAACATGGAAAGGGATAGGGAGCTAAATGTAGTAAAAGATGCAAACACCTTTGCACTGTGTAATTGTCCTTGTAGCTACTTAAATCCTGTATTAACAGCTCCCTAAGGAGCAAAAGTTAAGTAGTTATGATTTCTTATGAACTAGTGTAAGTAATTCTGCACTGAGCATGGTGGCTTTTATGAATCGCACTCTTGTACATTCACATCTAACAGGTACCCATCCGGTCCCCAAAGGTAGGAACTACAGCACTTGGCCTTTGATGTTGGTAAACAAAAGGTAAAATCTTCATGTTTAGCAAATGTAAAAATAGGGAGGATAGTAGAACTGCATTCTGGCATTGTGTGTTCTGAAAGGAATCACAAATTGATTAGGGAAACTGGTTTTTTTATTGCTATTCTGGGGATCTGCCTTTAGCAGGACTATGCATTTATTCTTGGAAAGGTCGACCTGTTATGATGTTTCAGGTTAGATGCACCAATATTAAGTCACATTTTCCTCTGCCATATCTTCTGATTTTCAAATGAAATTTCAATGTATTTACAGTTGGAGGAAAAAACCCAAACCCAGCAGCAACAAATTGTTCCCTTCATGATACAACGAAGGATAAACTTTTATTGGTTTATGGATTTGCTTCCCCCTTGTCACTTGGCTGCATCTGAGTCATAATCAGTACCTTTTAACACCAGAACGAAGCAGATTTGCTCCATATGTTTCATACTGTATATTGCTACACTATCTGCTCTAGCTGTGCCCGTAGCCCAGTGACTCCCATGTCAATGCTGCAAGAGCCAGTAAATTGCAAGCTCTTGGCAACAGCAGCAACTATTTCCCCTGAAAATATTGCATTATATTCCCTGGCAAAAGAGAACATCTAATGGAGTACAGATGATGTGAATTAATCTTTGAATAAGCTTTTAATTTGTTGGCCAAGATCTGATTGCCCTTTTTTTTGTAGTATTCTCATAATGAACATAAAAAGATTACAAGATTTGTGAATGTAGTCAGTCCTCTGGAAGCTCTGGCAGCTGGATCAGCTTTGACTTCATTTTTTTTCCCTTAGTAATTAAAAACACTTCTACAAACTCAGAACACAACCATCATTAAGGGCACTTCCAGAGCAAGATGTAAGATTCAGAACTCCATCACCTCACTTAGCCCCTTCTAGCCAGAGATGCTGAAGAAAAGTATCCTGCTGAGAATTTGTTTGAAAAATGTATTCCTTGCACAGGTCATTAGAATTAAACAGGTTGGCTTGTCTACAAACATATGGATTAAAAGTATTGCTATAGCTGAGATACAGGACACTTAAATTAATCCCTTCTCTTGGATAAACCCTGCTTTCATTAGGCTCAACAAAGAGCACACTGCAATGGGCTATAATAAATCTCACCCCCAAACCATTTCCAGAATGATGTACAGAATGGGAGAGAATAGATGCTGGTAATTACATAAAGCTTTGGTTAAAAATACATGGAATATATTTGAATATTCATAAACTCATTAGCAGAAGATGAGAGGGAAGACCCTGTGGCTTTCCGGACAATGGAAGTGTCTTGCACCAACAGTGCATTTGCGTCATGACAGAGGAACTGGGAATAGAGGGAGTGATGAGAGAGAGGAGTACAAAATCCAAAAGGATTATTTTGAACTGGATCCCAGAAACAATGGGGTGTAGATAAGATATTGCAGGCAAGCCTTGCCTTGAATCAAAGGTTTACTGGTGAAATCAGAGGGCTGTGGGTCCTGGCCTGGGTCCCACTAGCACTGCATTAGATGCCATCCTATGACATGTGGGATGTCACATTCCTGATGCAGTTGAATCTATAAAGCAATGTGTCTGCTCTGATCGGGATGGGTCAAGCCCTCATCTCGCCCTTCCGCACAGGGTGAGTAGGTGCAAAATTGCACGCTGCTCCTGGTTGGTGACATGGGCAACTGGGGAGGGTCCATGAGAGGAGGGGAGTTTGCTGTTCTCCATGGCCAGTGGTGATTGTGTCCTGAAGAAACGGGGATGCAGTCCAGGCCTTGCCATTTAAAAATGGAGGTGGTGACAGGAAGATTTGCAGGCAACAGATGTGGAAGGAGAAGGAGATTTCAGGGACAACGAGAATGGTGCAGTTGGTTCAGGTGCAACAAGAAGGTGGCTGGAGACAGGGTGGCCAGCACTGTGCCATATTTGAAAGTGTGCTTCTCTAATGGTTGTGGCTTCCCCCCCCCCCCCCCTTGGGGCACACATGGCCGGTGGGGGGAGGTCGA
>NW_015090880.1:12298257-12330029 GCF_001431845.1 Calidris pugnax
CCTCCCCCCCCCCCCCCGCATTGGGAGCACATGTGGCAGGTTGGTGCAGTTCAGAGCTGCATTTCCAGCCAGGGGCTCTTGATTGCAGGGGAAGATTCTCTTCTTGAGCATGTTTCTGCAAGGCTTGTGTAAGGAGGTGGAAAAATATGGTCTTGGGCTAAAGCCAAGGAGTGGAGTAAAGAGAGCTGGGGTTTTATTTCTGATCCCAACACAGGTGTGAGGTTTGCAGGAGTCATTTAACCTTCCATTTCCCTTAATGTAAAAGAGAATAATAGCCTTTTCTTATCTAAGAGGATATTTTAGGGCTTAATTCTTTAGTACAGTACTTTTGAGGTAAAAGCTGCTGGTGAAAGGTAGAAAACGTTAAAAGCAATGTTTACACATCCGGGAGTTTTGTCTTTGACTTTTAACTCTACTCCAAAGGACATCCACGTTTTGGCATCTGTGCTTCTGTTTTACAATGTTTGTGCAAGTGTTGTGTTTGCTGTTTTCCTGGTCAAACTCGTGTGACAAGGTCAGATGGCTTCTTCTCTGGTTCAGAAACGTCAGACTAAGTTTGACAGCAAACTGCAGTGAGGCTCAACCACGGACATCAGGTGCCTTGTTACAGATTTCCCTGCTTTGTAGCAGAGTGCTCACAGATGGCACAGTTAGGTCTGGATTTGGGGCATTTCCACTGACAGGTAACTGAAAACTTTGAGGAAAACAGCAACATGTTTACAGCAATCAGGGTAACAATTTGTCACTTTCCCCTGTGAATATCTTATGTCAGAAAAATTACCTGAGCATACACAGTGTGATTTTCAAGGATGTGCTGCGCGGTTGTGTTTCCTTTTGTTTCCAATGGAGAATCAAGCCATTAATTTGTTTACTGAGAGAGACTAACTTCTAGAAAGTACAAGGAGGAGAAATGTAATGGGACCATGACTTTCACGGATGCATGGAAATCTTAAACCTTTTGAAGACCTCTTTTTCTGTTAAAATTAGCATTTTTTTTGTGTTCATCAGGGTCCTCTTTGTTTTGCAGCGTTGTGGGGAGGAAAAAGTAAGGTCAACCCAGTTTACATTATGTACTTTGCTTTGTGTACCTCGCAATGTCAAGTTCACCCTATACAATGGCTCTTACCGATGACTATTCTCTCCCAAATATGATAACAGCTTCAAGTACCAACTAGGCTGTATTCAGGAGTGGTCAGTGTCCTCCTAGGTTGATAACCTCAATAAATAAGAGAAGAAAACTGAGCCAGAAGAAAGTACTTTTATTCCCACTGTATAAATGGGAGAGAGGCCCCAGAATGATGTGACTTGTTTGGGATTGCACTGGATGTTTGAGGCAGAGCTGCACTATAACCTAGACCACTGGGACCTAGCATTTTAACTCAGCCACTGAACCCCACTTGTTCTCCTCTGAGGCTTCAGTAGTGACTGATAGTTTAAAATTATGGCTCAAACAGGTTGATTAAATTCCAGCTATAAGGATCTATTTTTCTACTAGTAAAGCTGGTGAGCGTTTCTCTGGGATTCCTCTCCTCTCTCTGCCCCCAGGGGTTTCCTGTGTGCAGTTATGTATCCCTCAAGTTTTCCTTGAAAACTCAGATTCATTCAGTTCCATGAATGCACGATTCACAGTGGAGCTGACACATTTCATTAAGCTCAGCACATTTGCGTAGAGGCTTGGCAAAGGGTCCCTGGGCTTTATTCAACCCAGACACACCGTGTGACCAGCTGTCACAGATTGTGTTGTAAAATTAGAATAAAACCATAAAACACAGTTGAGGGAAGGGAAAAAAATTTCCCTCTCTGGGGACAGCACTTTGAGCTGTGACAAAAGATTCACAGGGCGCATCAGACACAGACACACACAAAAGCTTTGTGCAAAACTCAGCTGGTTTCTTTTTTCATGCTTGAACATTATACCATGGGTAGGTGGCACTATATAAAGCATACACCTTGTTCTAGCTTCAGCGTGAAGTTCTGCTTTTAACTTTGCTGTCCAGAGCACATACAGTTTTTGGTGGACCAGTCTATCCTTTTAACCAGGCTACAGGATTAAACATAACCTGTAAAAACACTGCATCTTGCTGTTCTACATCAGAGAACAGCATAAGAATGGAAAGTTGTGCATCCCTTTTCCATAAAGGAAATAAAATCTGTTTCTGTTCGTTAGATCTGCCAGAGTCTGTGTGAGGTAGAGACACATGCTGGTTGTACCTGTTTTGCAGAGCTCTTCCCCACCCTCCCCACCCCCCCCAGCCCCATGGTGTGAGGCAGCATGTTGTGGGATTCTTCACCATACAGATGCATCTGGGTAGGTTTGGGGGAGCTCTTTTGTCTTTTAGGGCTGTTACGTGGCCTAACCCCAAGCAATGTAAGCTATGTCCTCTCCTCTTGACTCCACATAAGAGATGTACCTGGGTGGCTATCTCAGAGCATTTAATGCATGGGAAGCTGGATATATCTGTTGAATTCTAGGACTGTCTACTGCATTTGAGGGCTCACTTGGAGGCACTGAGGAATTGATTTGTTGACTATCTGTATTTTCTTGATGTCGAATGGAGGTCTCGACTGTCTGAAACAGGACTCCCCCATTAGTGGATATGAGAAAACTGCAGAGCTGGGTCAAAACTCCTATTTCCCAACTTTCACCATTTCAGTTTAACTACCAGGAACTACCAGGTGTCTTTTTCTTTTTTTTTTCTGGTCACTGTTAGGTAATTGGATGATGTATAAGTAGGTCAGAACTTTGGTAGAGAAATAATTGGAGACATCAAGGCACTGATAGATGACTACTATAGATGCTAACAAAATTATTTAATCAGCAGTGATGAAATTATATCATCATCCAGTAAGTGAAGCATGCAACACTACAACTGGAATCTGTTCAATGCCTGCTGTTTACCTTGATTCATGCCAGTTTATAAAATGGGTTAAGCTATTTCCATCTCAGCATCATGTTCTCCATGTGGGAGAAAGCCTGCCTAATGAAATGCTTCCAAGTGAAAAATTCCATTCTGAAGCTCATTAATCTCTTTCCTCTGTGATAAGGAAGTACAATTCTGTGTCCACAGTGGATCCTCACCCCTTTGGAGCAGAGATGATAGCAAAAATTTATACAATGTGGAAATTAAATATGTGTTAAGTTTTCCTTTGCTTATGTTTAAGAGCCACACATAACCCACGATAGGAGAACAGCTCCTTGACGGTTAGCAGGCATCTGTAAGGATTTTTCCATGCAATACTATCAATTGCATTCATCTCTTAAAATTAGGTCAATATGTTGAAAAGGCAGAAAGATGAGGCTGCTGAGGTTTGTTAGCCCACTTAACTAAGGTTTGGGTTCAGGTCTGTTCTCTTTTGGACTCAAGAGTCGCATCAGGTCCCTGTTCTGGACACTGGCACAGCCCTACTTCTGGAGATCGAAAACCCCCACATGCTTCACAATAGCACTGGTTCTACTCTGGGTAGGTGGATGGATGGATGGATGGATTTGGTCCTGGAAAAGGCTAGGCAGCTTGGTTTCTGTAGGTATCCTGCATTTTGCTCTTCCTAACCATAGTACAGATGCTTTGAGTCTGATTTACAACAGAGTTTAGTAGGCTAATCCTGGGTGATTTGCTGCATGGGAACAGATGTGGATTTTTGCAATATATAGACAGAGATCCCACTTGCAGCATTGTTTTGTTCATAAATGGTTAAAAAAATCCCACCTGTGATATTGGGAAGCAGTAAGCTGATATCTGGATCCAAAGAGAGCATCTTGAATGCAAGTATCAGCAAGGGGCTGATAATATGAGAAAAACTGAATTATGACCCTGGGGTTTTAACTGCCTTATTCATAAGGAGGTGACAATGTTCAGCATCTCACAGGATTTAACCCAGGAAGGGTTATCTGGCATTTCCCCTTACTTCTACTGTGCTTCTATAAATCCTAATTTTTAGAAAGGTGGTTTTTTTGTTGTTTTTTTTTTTTAAATGGCTTTTATAAGAGTAAATGTCAGGTACAGCCATTCTGCAAGTCATGAGGCACATCGACACACACACACACAGACACTTTTCCCTGAGGGATTTCACAGCCCTTTTCCCCCCACCCCTATCCCCCCTGCCTTATTCCAGCTGGGGATCTGAGGAAGAAGACTGTTTGTCAGGCAGTGTTTTTGTCCAAGGCGGAATGTGACCGGCTTTCAAATGGGCTGCCTGGGGGATCTTAGAGCAAGCTCGTCCTCACTGCATTAGTGGAAGTGCAGCTCTGATATCGCTGGCCTGGCAGGGCAGATATGTGGGAGCAAAGGCCTCTCAAGGGAGTGAAGCCAGCTGGAGTGTCCTCTTGACTGAGCAAATCGTAAAGGGAGCCCTTATTCTGCTGGGAAGAAGTTGTGGGATTGGCTTTACTCCCAGCCTCTGGCACGAGGGAAGTGTCTGTGGCAGGGAGAGGGTTTTGTCCCTAAACACTGTGATATGGCTACGCTCTGTCCTCAGGATGGGCCTTTCTTGGCCCTGAAAGGGAACTGGGGGAGACATAGTTGAAGCGAGAGCAGTCCTAAAATTGTTTCAGTGGCAACAGGAGCTCAACCAGGCCGCAAATCTGATGAGGATGGATGTACTACTTTAACTACCTGTATATGTAGTACAACACATATATGTAGTACTTTATACTACTTTTCCTTCTGTTCTTTGCTTGTTCTTTGCTCTCCCAGTATTTGCATGAAAGCTCTCAGTCTTTGCGTTTTACTATTTGCTGCCCTTTATTTTTCCAGGCAGGTGTTTGTATTGATTCTGATACAATCAAGTGGTTATTGTTATCCTCAGACCTACTAGTAAGCATTTTTAAGTGCATAAAACTGCCTGCCTGATCTGTGCAGCATTGCATTGTATGTAGATTCAGGCATTTTGTTTGCATCTTCTGAAGCACCTTCCCCAAATAGGTAATAGATGTGTTTTTCTCTATAAACAATTCATAACTTAAAGGAAAAAAGAAAATGCTAGTGCTGCTGTTCCCTTCTGTTTTTATATACTGAAGGGTCCCTCATCAAATAAACTACTATCAGGCTGGGCAGGAAGGTTAGATCTTCAGAAATGCCATGGCTTAGGCCTTTTTAATGCAAATCTGCATTTCTGGGAGCTCATTTAACAGAAAGAGCTTGTGTGAAAGCAATATCTTTACGTGCATACAGTTTTTAGAATCCGCTAAGTTGAAGGGTAGTTTAACTTTGGCAATTGGCTGTTGATATGACAATTAGTACATTTTCCATGGTAATGGCTATTTTCTACAGACTGAAAAAAAAAAAAAATCATACTTCTGTTAAGCAGGGATACCACAGACTCTAGTCTATTCTAGTATATGTGAACTTACTGATTTCTAATGGACTTTAGAAATGGACTGCTTTCTGAAGTGAGAATTACCACTAGTGTTGAAAAATGCTTAAGATGAAATTCTGGTCTCAGCAAATTCAAGGTTTGAATATAGAGAATGGCAGATAGCATTTGATTTACCCATTGTTGTCTAGGTAATAATCCCACTGGGCAAAAATCACAGGTACAAAAACATTTGCACAGTCCTGCTGCGGGAGTAAGTTATCCCTAGATGTGCAAATACCCCTCTAGCCCCCTAAGGCAAGAGCACAAATCAAGGTAGGGCAAATGCATGGGAAGCCATGAGCTACATCCGTCATTCACCTTACTGTTTCTGGATTTCAGTCTTCCCATCTGCAATCTGGGAACAAGTAGCTCTGCACTTCACAAAACTGTTGTGAAACTTCATGGATGAGAATTTATAGAATGATTTGAGGTCCTCTGGCAGTGGGGCAGCATATTTTTAGTCAGAACTGGGCCAGATATTGAGTTCATGCATGGACCCTGGGGACCATAGCTTGACTCAGATGCTGTAGGTAAATTTAAATCCATGCCACAGTCACTATGTCTGTAGAGAATGGCTGTTTTCCTTTTAATCTGCTGTTCTTCAATGGGTTTCCAGCCTTTGCTAGCCTGTCTTTGTGAAATGAATTTTCCCCATTCAAAAGCAGCAGTGTTTTATTTTTGTTTTAGCTGTGCTTGGGAATGCAGAGCAATTCAATCAAGAGGAAAATACACCATGAAAAGCTCTGAAAGCCCTGAGGTCAAGGATCTGAAGTTACCCACAATATTAATGACAAACCAGTGGCTGCACCATGGCAACGGACAGAAGAATATGTGGCGTGGAAACCATAAGTAGTTTGGGGCTTTGAAAGAGCACAACCGGGAGAAAAATGGAAATTACATGATGTTCTCTCTGTTCTGTGCTAGGACAGCCATGTACAGTCTAATCCCTAATGTTGGCAAGTCCAAGGCTTTCAAGAGGGCCCCGTAAGAGACGGAGAAAGGAGTTGGAGCTGGAATTAGACCGCTGAAAACTTTTATTTTAAGGGGGAAAGGTTTGAGTGGGAGCAAGTTAGATGAAGTTACTTTTCAAAAAAAAAAGGCTGGTGATGCTATGGGATCTCCATGCCATAGCCTGGGGTTCCCTGCTGGGTCCAAGTGAGTCACTCAAAAACCAGACAGTGTTGGTGGACTTGATTAGAAATATGAACCTCAGCTCCTTTGCCAGAGCTGGGAATTAGTGGCAATAGGTTGTGCTGTTGACTTCAGAGGGTGTTGAGTTTCCTAATTAAGAAGTGAAGGGATTGCTTCCAAAAATGCCTCTAGATAGAATAGCATGTTATTATTTACTTTTAGTAAAAGGTTATGTTTCTGTGACCATCTCTGCTGGCTTGTGGTACCTGAGGCAATAAACAGCTGAAGATACGGATGGCTGAACTGTCCTGCTCTTGCGTCATGTGGCAGTGTTGGGGAGCAGGGAATGAGGCAGGGAGAGACCCAGCTTTCTTTTCCTGTGGGGCCCAGTGAAAACTGCAGTTCCTATGCTTGCAAGTGTGGGAAATTACATCAGAAAAAAAAAAAAAAAAGCCAAAGAAGCCCTCTAATTGTGGTCCTGTAGTAGTCATGGTCCGACTGTTAACCTTCATTCTTACTAGCAAAAGAGGCACTGATGGGAGAGCACTCTTACCAACATGGGATGTGTTTTACCTTTCAGAAACCTGCTTCTGCTCATTGAGCAGTGTGTACCTTGGTTAGTTCACACCAATTTGTACAAGTTTAGTTCAGGCTTCGTCAAACATTTTTCATTCAGCAGCCGTGACCGCAGTGAGTAGTTGGCAATGGTGGAACTGAGCTCTACAAACCAGTGATGATCCATATTACCACGACTTGGCTACCCCAATCTAGAGTAAGTGTGGTTTTGTCATATTGCAATGTGTGCTGAACCTCTGCCTAATCCTCAGGTGGCATACATTAGCTTTATGGCTTGAAATCAATGCTGGCAGTTGTAACTCCGCATATTATTTTGCACAAATGCCTTTTTTTCTCTTTTCTTTGGCTCTATGAGCACTTCAGACATGTAATTATGCAGAGAGCTTTGTATACATGTGGGCTTTTTCTTTTTTTAAATCTTCTTTTAAATCGAGCCCCTACTTTTCAGAACACCAGTGATATAGATAGCGAATCAAAACCGGGTCATGGTAAACTGGATCACTGAACAGCCCGCCGTTCTGTGTTGCTGTAACATCTGTTGCTGTAGCATTTGTTGTGTACACTTGCAATCAGATGACCTAATTCTCTTTGTGTGAACAGGGAGCCCACTTGGGCAGGGAGAGGGCTGAGATTTGAGGAGAGCCCTGTGCAGGAATCTGTCCATTGAATCTAGTTGGCTAAAGGAATTTGATTGCAACAACTGAATGAGAAGAGAGAAAAGAAGCATATAAGGCTAGGGGCAGGAAAGGAGGGTAACTTCACTTGGAAAAGGAAATGAGCAATAGAGGAGGGCAGTAGGGGACTTTATGAGACATTAAACATGATTGAGGGAGTGGGCAGGGGAAGGAAAACCACCTGACATCACAGTAGAAGGTTTTTTAAATAAAAACCAAACTTCCCTGTGTGAAGGTGAGGACTGGAGAAGCAGTGAACTTGTTGCAGTGAATGCTGCAAAGGATTGCTTAGCACCTGAAATATGCCTATGAGACCCTTTTAATGGTATGAAAGGCAGTAGCTCAGGAGGTGTTGAATTTGGAACAAGATTGCTGTGCAGATTCTAGGCACTCTGGTGAGCAGTATCCTCTGAAGCACCCTGATCACTTGGGAAAAGCTGGGATTAAATGACAGAAGGGAACAGAAAGTTCAGCTGGGACATGTGGCTAAGAAATGTGACTGTGTTTTCTTCAGTCAGTTGGCACTTCTTAGATAGCTTTTAGTTTCTTGTTCAGCATATTGTTCAGTGGCAACCCAGCTGACCTTGAGTATTTTACTTCTGAACGCGTGAGAGCGGCATCTTTCCACACCTCCTAATGCTTGTGATGCTGTAGCTCCAACCATACGGCAAACAGAAATGAGATTAAACTGGCTGTTCGTTAATACTATTATTTCCTGAGGGCATTCTGCTTTCCAAAATAATCTTAATTGTACCAATTTATTTAATTTTTAATTGCCTCCTTTGCATGTATCCTTTTCTCATAACTAGTTTAAATGTCTAATGTGATTGTGAATAGATAGAAATGGTGATGAAGATCGATGGTGAAATGTGCATGTGTGCAGCAAGGGTGATCCAGACTTCAGCTTCTGTGAAATTTTTTTGTCGACTAGTGCCTCCAGGGCAGGGATGTGTGCTGGGTTCCTTCTCCTTTTCTATGTCTGGCCAGGACTGTCTGGCAGCAGAGGGTAGTGCCATGGAGGATCTGCAGGAATTTGGCATCTGCCTTAGAGCGAATGAACAGGACAAGACTGATGGCCAGGTTTGAACCAGAAAAGCATTGTCTCTACTGTTTTCTGACAGAGGAACCTGTGTGGATTTTGAGCTTTTGTTGCTTCCAGAAACTTTGTTGTCCCTATGCTTTGGACAGTCTTAAGAGTCTTAAACTCTTTGAAAGGTATTTGGACATTCCTGCAAAGCTGGGAGTTGTACAAGTAGCTGGCTATGTTGAGGACTAAATGCTTGCTGATGTGATGGAGGGAGGAAGGTTGCAATAGTGGGTGCCTCATTTTGTGTGACTCTGTGGACAGTGGTAGCAGACAAAGTGGGGAGAAGGCTTGTGTAGCATCCTTGTCCTCTTGTGCTAGTGCTTTCTTCGAGGGCTATTTTGCTTGTAAAACCAGATGTTGAAAACTCTCAGCTACTCTCCCCTCAAAAATGGCCCAGATGCTGCACTTGGACTAAGGAACTACAAATCTGCCTCTCTCGCGCTTTTTTAACTTCCCTCGTGAAAACCTTGATATTCCTCAAGGTGGTTGTGTGGCTTTGCAGCCACAGCTGCCTCATAAGTACAAGTCCTCACACACTGACTATGTCACATAACCAGCAGTGGGGGCCTGTGGGACTCTGGAGGCTTCTCTGTGACTACAGATTTATCTGGAACTAAACCAGGAGGGGGCTAAGCCTGCTGTCACTGCAAGCACAGCCTGGTGCCAACACCCAGCAGACCAGTAAGACCCCAACGGAGCTGCCATCCTTGCCTGTGTGACGTATTCCCAGGTTTGCAGAATGATGTGGTGTGTCTCGAGGATTTTGGCTGCGCAAAACTTTCGGTATGCAAAGGAAGGTTGGCCACTGCTCCTCCAGCTGTTCATAAAGTGATACGTGTCAGTGGTAACCCTGCGTGTAATATCAGAAACAGCAGCTACAGATGGAAAATCACCAAAGTGCAAGTCGTACTGACATGCTCAACGTCTGACATCAGATTCCTCGGAAAAGATCCTCAGGAATCTGGGAACCATGGCACATGATGGATTATTTCTGGTTTGGCCTGTCTCCTCCGTGCAGCTTATTTCTGTCAGTCTCTGCTCCTCTTGACAGCTGGAGGGTTGTGGAAATGCAGCTCATCTCTTGTTGCCTTTACTATTCCTGCTCTGCTAACTGGCTGGCGTAAGTCTGAGTGAGACACACGCGAACGTTGATCATATGTCCTAAGGTGACGAAGTCCTGGAGTACAGTCTGCTCTGTTCTTTCCAGCAAGGATGCAAAAAATAATTGCACATGTTTGCTGGAAGAAAAAGACATGCTAAAACTCCAGCCGTTATGTTCCTTCAGAGTTTGTAAGCAATTATGCACCAAGAAAAACAGCTTACCAGGTGTTATAGAGAAGAGGGGGTGTCTTCTGATCCCTGCCAATAAAACCTGCAAGCTTCCAGCTCCTGCTAGCTCACCAAGGGCATATTCTAAGTTCTTCTATCACAGTTTTTATCCACCGACCCTGTTGTTTCAGAATCAGAGGTTAACAGTCTGCCCAGAAAATGTTGGGCAGCACTCACAAATCGTGGAGCACGGCGTCCCCTGGACGCCAAGCCCTCTGTGAGGCTCTCAGCGCCGTGGGAGTGTGGGGTGAGAGACAGAGAGAGATGATGTTCTGTGCAATCAGGAACTTAGGGCCCAGCCTGTCAAATGCTCAGTGCTCCTGGCTCCTCGGTGCTGCCAGTGGGACTCCAGATATTCAGTTCCTGCTGCACAGAGTGGCTTGCTCAGATCTTTCAAGTGAGGTTTTTACTTCAGGCTTGGGTGATCCTACTTTAGTGTGGGAGGGAGGGATTTAAGCATCTTTTCTTTCAGCCCGTTTCCAAAAGCTCAAAGAACAATACTACCAACTCCATGAAGTTCTTGATATTTCAGCTTCCTCCCTTTAACGTTGTCTAAGAGCGGGAAATAACCTGTCCAAACCTCAACCTGAAGCACAGATTTGAAAAGCAAGTGGAGTCCAAGCAAAGCTGCTGGATGATTCCACATCTGTAATGGGTTAAAAACCAAGGCTGAAGCCAAGTTTATAGTGGCATTTCCACTTCAGATCCAAGTTTTCTTTTAGAATCTTACGTTTATATAACCTGAGCATGAGATGGATATACTCACAGGCTGTGCAGCAATATGTTACTGAGTAGCTGTTTTGTGTAGTTAATGCTGGTGTCAATATTAACTGGTCAGTCCTCTTAGTAACACTGAACTCCCATTTTACTCTGCCTAGTCATTTATTTTAGGTTCTAGGGCTCAGTGAAGGAGTCAAGTGCTCTTTAGGCTCATTCTCTGCAGGACAGTGCTTTTCTAGTAGAGAAAAGGAACTTTACTTTGAGGGTGGCAGAGCGCTGGAATAGGCAGCCCAGGGAGGTGGTGGAGTCTCCTTCTCTGGAGACATTCAAAACCTGCCTGGACAAGTTCCTGTGCTTTGGCAGGGGGTTGGACTAGATGATCTCCAGAGGTCCCTTCCAACCCCATGTTATTCTGTGATCCCAGGGAAATAATGGAAATAATGGCACTTGTGGGACAGGTGATTTCACCCTGAGGATTGTTTGAATCTCACTCTTACAGGTAGAAGGAGCAGAGCAAAAGCTTTGGTGGCTTCCTGCTGTGGAAAAGGAGGAGAACTCACTGCAAAGACTGCTATTTTCTGGGCACCAGGGCCAAATTTGTTCTGTTAGTGATAACACGAGACCCTCTAGGTATGCAAAGGGAGCAAGATGAGCCATTAGCTCTTGCAACAGTTCCAAAAAAAGAGTGAAAGTCCTGTACTGCTTGTTCACGGCCTTCCTGGTGCTTGCACAGGGGAAGTCTAATGCCATTCCCCTGCCATATTGTTTCCCATGAGTATCTGCCAAAGAATGCCTGATGCAAAAAATAAATCGTGGCAAGTGCTGTCTGTTTCCATTACTGTATGGGGAATGACTGGCTTATGTAACGTGCAGCGTGAAACCACTGCAGAGATCAAATATAAATATTACTCTATTGTGGAATGTGCTGGAAGCGTAGTTGACAATTTTGTGGCTGATGAAAAATCAAAACTTATTATCACTCCTGAGGTTTACCCTCTCTGTGCGTGTTTGTGTGTGGGTCTTTCTATTTCTGTATATTAAAGGTTCTGGGTTGAATCCTGATATTCTGTGGCTATTTTTACTCAGTTGCTACTCAGGCAAAACTTTCATTGACACTAATTGGAAAGCTGCCTAAGTAAAGGGTGCTGAGGGAATTGAGGACCTGGCTGTAACTCAGCTTGATTTTTATTTCTGAAATACCTTTTTTTGAGATTTTTCTTTATATTATATATACTTGCTAATGCAAATCTAAAGCTAGTGCAAATTTACATTGCACCACTGAAGATGAACATTGATTTTATGTGGCTGAGATCTTTTTTTCTTTGCATTTGGGATAGGTGTCCTGTGGGTCCCCAGGGAAATAATGGAAATAATGGCACTTGTGGGACAGGTGATTTCACCCTGAGGATTGTTTGAATCTCACTCTTACAGGTAGAAGGAGCAGAGCAAAAGCTTTGGTGGCTTCCTGCTGTGGAAAAGGAGGAGAACTCACTGCAAAGACTGCTATTTTCTGGGCACCAGGGCCAAATTTGTTCTGTTAGTGATAACACGAGACCCTCTAGGTATGCAAAGGGAGCAAGATGAGCCATTAGCTCTTGCAACAGTTCCAAAAAAAGAGTGAAAGTCCTGTACTGCTTGTTCACGGCCTTCCTGGTGCTTGCACAGGGGAAGTCTAATGCCATTCCCCTGCCATATTGTTTCCCATGAGTATCTGCCAAAGAATGCCTGATGCAAAAAATAAATCGTGGCAAGTGCTGTCTGTTTCCATTACTGTATGGGGAATGACTGGCTTATGTAACGTGCAGCGTGAAACCACTGCAGAGATCAAATATAAATATTACTCTATTGTGGAATGTGCTGGAAGCGTAGTTGACAATTTTGTGGCTGATGAAAAATCAAAACTTATTATCACTCCTGAGGTTTACCCTCTCTGTGCGTGTTTGTGTGTGGGTCTTTCTATTTCTGTATATTAAAGGTTCTGGGTTGAATCCTGATATTCTGTGGCTATTTTTACTCAGTTGCTACTCAGGCAAAACTTTCATTGACACTAATTGGAAAGCTGCCTAAGTAAAGGGTGCTGAGGGAATTGAGGACCTGGCTGTAACTCAGCTTGATTTTTATTTCTGAAATACCTTTTTTTGAGATTTTTCTTTATATTATATATACTTGCTAATGCAAATCTAAAGCTAGTGCAAATTTACATTGCACCACTGAAGATGAACATTGATTTTATGTGGCTGAGATCTTTTTTTCTTTGCATTTGGGATAGGTGTCCTGTGGGTCTTTGCTTTGTAGGACTTTCCCCATGGAAGGGAGAGAGGTCTGTGGGTGAAGCCAGCCAGATGGCAGCGGCATGATGCTGACTTGCACCGGCTATAGATTTGGCATGCAGAATATTTATCTTTTTTTCTTTTCCCTTCTCATCATGGAAGCATTTGGAGTTTCATGGCATGGATTCAAATGAGTTCCCTCCAATCTCAAAGCTCTCCCTGCTTTTTTCCTTCTAAACTGCTGCTTCCAAGCTTGTTCTCTCTGAACTGCCGCCACTATCTCGCACAAAGGCAGCAGGTTGTCACTTGGCATGGAAGGCCCTGCATGAAAGACACCTGGGGAGGGACTGGCTTGTGGAGTGAAATATGCATCCAGCAGATGAAACAATCCTCTGGCACTGCGTTGAAAATCTTTGCCAGGTGGGAACTCTGAACCGGGGGCAGTCAAAAAGGAAGATACATTTCCTTTTATCATTAGCTTGTTTTTTTTATTTTAGATTTGCTAAAATTTTGCACTTGCTTCTCAGGAAGGATTTGATTTGAGACAAAACACAAAGTCCATCCTGGACAGATGGTGCTGCAAAATGGTGGCAGAGGGGTGCAATTAAAGGAAATGCAGGAGTGGGTATGAAGCGAGGATGGGGAAGAGGGAGTATGGCTGATACAGGCTGAAGGAAGTCTGGGAGGAATGATGTAAAACAGCCCCTGAAGTGAGCAGTGGAGCTTGTGGTACATGAAAATCGTGTCAACAAAAAGAAACTTGTGTGGGTGCACAGGGACTTTCTGTTTCCTTCACTGGCACTGAGAGTTGTCAAGTTGCAGTTACTTACACAGTTAAAGGCTTTGTTCTTGTCTTTCTCTCTGCATCCTGAGCTCTGCTTTCCTGGTGCTACCACTCAAACTAGTTTGGAGTTTGGGAACTTGGGACCAACCCACCCAATTCCTTTCTTACCACTCTATGATCCAGTCTGTGTTTTAACTAATTTGGCATTTTTCTAGCTGTTCCTGGAGAGTGTGGGTGAGACCATGCTTTGAGCCACGATACTGGTCATGGAAAATAAACTATGTTCTGATTAATACTATGTTTTGCTATTAGGAAAACAGTGGTGGGAGAGTTGCCAAGGGCTTATTGCTCTCTCTGCAGAGATGGGGATTCCCAGATTGCACTGTGACACTTAATGGAACCCACAGTCCTATTTGCTGCCTCTGAATTTCTTCAGAAAAGGAGTATATCCACATTATGCTCCCAGACTCATTAATCATGGATACAGAGAGGTGACATCCTGCCAGTACAACCTTTGAGAGGAAATGGTGAATATGTTATGAAGTAAACAGATTGGTTGTTCTTAGTGGTATATGAAGCTCTATGGGGATAGCAGAAGGAGGACTGCTATGCTGAGAGATGGTCCCGATGAACATTAATCAGCACTAACTTAATGTTCTGCAAACTTAATAAATTTTCAGTGCGTTGCATATAGTGCTCGTGATCTAGCCAGTTTATGCCAAGAAATATGTTGTGTCAACTGCTGTTCATTTTGATTGTAATCAAGTTTAATATAAGCTTAAAATACACACCCTGTTTAAACCTCAGCTTATGTTGATGATGTGAATAGAACAAGAAATTTCCTTTTTGTCAGTAAGACTTGTCAGACTTCAGATTTCTTACCCTCTGATATAATAAGTTATCCCAACTATTTGCCCAGGCAGCTAATTTAGCTGCAAAAGATGAACTGTGCTTCAAATGCACCCCTGAACTTCCAGGCAAAACATGCTGCCTTTGCGATATCTGCAGAAGCAGTAAAATGCAGAAATCCCTTGTATTACAACCCTCTTTCATGAGGTTGCTGATTGATTATTTAGCAGACCAAGAAGACTGAGTAATTTGGTTAGTTTTGGGTAAGATGCCTCTCATGTTTCTCAGCTTCATTCATTACTATACTTAATATGTAATTACAGTTAGGTAAAATACCATTAGCCATTAATTCCCTGTTACTGATGAAGATGGAATTCAGTTACCACTTATAAGTGCCTTATTTCATGCTTCTTAGGGCCTGAGCCTCCAGAGGAGCATCTCTGAAATATCTCTGTACAGCTGCAAAGCATGACTTTCCTAGAGCTGGGCTGGAGTTGTGACCCGATTTGAACAATCACTATTTAGGATTTTGGGTCAGTTTCTCATATTTTGCGGCAGTTGAAAATGTTTAGGAGACCTCCAGAAGGCTACCAGGATTTAATGAACTCCCCAGCCATGTGGTTTTCCTGGTATAGGGATGATCAGCATGACTTTATGTGTAGCTGAGAAGCTGTAGAGACTTTCAGTGGCAAGTGCTTTTGCTCCCTAGTTCAGGGAGGGAAAAATGGGATGATGTGCACAGCTCAAGATCTCTGTTGTAATCCTTGGCCTCCTCCCTTATTTTTCAAGGGCATATCTCTGCAGATGGGAACAGGCAGAGCTAAGCTCTGCTTCCCAATCTCCCAGCTGGCCAAACACAAGCTGGTCCTGGTCCAGGTGCCATGTAGGCACATTAGCAGAGTACAGTGCCAGAACTAATACTCCCTGCCCAATGGCACAAGGATGGGCAAAGAAAGAGAGTGCACTTATCTCTGTCCATAGACATGTCCATTCTGGATCATTATGATCTACCTTACAGTAGTATTGTGAAGCTTCATTTCTTAATATAAGCTGGTTGGGGCAAGATCCCAAAAGGAAGTTGTTAGGAATGCTTGTGTGTGGCTTCAGCTTCAAATTTGGATTTTCATGTCCCTGAGGAAATGTAAGAGAAGATGTGCTTTGCATTTTTGGGGCAATGACCAGGTTAATCACCACTAAGGACTGATTTTGCCTTCTTAAGTTATCCTATTTAAAAAGTTTCCTGATAAACTGCCAGGGAGAATCTGGTGCTACAGTAAGAGATTCAATCTATGTGCATACATCCATGATGTACTTTACACATGCAGGTGTAAGAAGCCCCATAAAGCTTCAGTATCCGGCAAGTCTGAGTGCCTCTGAGCTCATGTTCCTTGTGATTTGTCAACAGAACTCATGACTGTGTAACAGAGAGTTAATTATGATATATTTGACATGCCCTTTTATAAACCACTGCTGCAGGCCTCAATTTATACAGCAGGCTTCCTCCAAGTCTATCATTTAGACAGATCAGCCCAATATTGCTGCAAGGTCACAGCTATTGAGGAAGTTACATTAACTACAAAGTGACACTTGACTTGAATAAATTCACTTCATCCAGTCCCAGAAAAAAAAAAAAAAATCACCGGTTGTCTTTGGATAATGAGGTGTACTTGATAACAGCCTTGTGACTGCCTCTATTTCATGGTCGTCTTGTCCTGATTTTCTGTTCCTTCCATTCTGCAAGAGATGGGGCCCTTGCTTTGTTTTGAAAACAGCTAGTGACATAATGGAGGCCAGATCACAAGGCTAAATGAAATTATTCATAGATTATTAGATCTCAAGATCAGGAGTGACCTTAACAAAAATATCACTAAATCCTCTGACCTGTATAACATGGGCCAGAGAATCACATCCAGAAATTCCTGGAGCAAGTTCTCTATTTGTAAAGGAACTAAGAGGATATCTTTTAGAAGATAGGTCTTAATTTAAATTGCCACGAGTGATGGGAGGTCTCCCTGATTATAGTAACTGCCATGAAGCGATGACATCCCTCTGCCCCCAGCCAAAAGGTGCTCAGGGCTCCACTATAACATGATCATTTTACACTGCCCACCCCTTCAGGAGGAGAAGTTCAAACCAGAAAACAGCAGCAGTTTCTTAGAGGAGATGGCTATGAATTGACTGTAGCTCAAGAAATCAATGGAAACTGCCTGTTGAAAGGAAGGAAAGGAGACGGATTAAGCTAGATTTTACTGAGATTCAGGAGGTTATTGCGTCACCTAAACCAGGCTCTGATGCAAGTAGAGTAGTCCTTTGTTTGTCTTGAGCAGCAGACAGTGCAAGGGACACTTTGAGATTGCTCCAGTCCAGCCCACAGTCTAGTAGGTGATCCACAGGGATGCACTGAAGAAATGCAAAGCATAGCTCTCTGCACTGTGTAGAAAAAGGCCTGGGTGAGCTCGATCCTTTTTCAAGCAGATGTGTGACATGTTTTAAAGCAAAGGGAGGACTGGACATCAAATGCTTCAGCACCTGACCCTGCCAGGGGATCTGTTCCTGCAAAATATTGGATGTCCTCAAGTCGCTAATGAGTGTGAAAGCTGAAGCTTTCCAGCACATAGCAAGATCAGCTCCTTAGTAAGAGTAGTGGTGTGTGTCAGGCAAATTTCCCCTGCCTGAGCCAAGAAGCAGAGCAAGCATCTTCTCTAGGCATCTCTTGTACTCTGAGACACTCATTCTGTATCTCTCTATGCACCTAGTTCAATCCTCTGGACAAGAAGCCTCAGACTTAAAAGAACCAGAGCATAAGCTCCCACACTGCCTCTTTTCACAGCCTGGTTGGTCTGCAAAGCGCTCATTCCTCTCGCGGCTGCTCAGAAGCGTGGCTTTTCTGATAGCTCATTTACTGGGAGTGTGCCTGACCTTTAAAGGGTTCACGTTCAATTACCCCTCTGTGCCAGTTTCTGGTCACCAAGCAAATATCACAAACAGCCAAGAAGGCAGCACAGTTGATGAGGATGTTTCCAGCCAAATCCCTTAGCACGAAGGAAAAAAGAGAAGTGGGAGTTGCTCAGAAAGCCATATGCAAAGTAAAAAGTGATCTCTTTAGGAGTATCGATTCACACCTCCCCTCCAGCTTGCCCTTAGTCGTAACAACACCCCTTTTAAAAAAAACTTTTTATTACCACCACTATTGTGGTTTGGGGATATAGCAATAATGGAGTCTTTAGGGCAAAATAAATATAAATATACCTATCATCCCCATTGACTATCTTCATGTGTAGCTTGCAAAGATTTTGCATGAATAATTGATGGCATGGTTCATATTGTGCCATTGATTAGCTAGCCGCTGACTGAACCATCTACCCAACCCTTTGAAGATGAAGTGCTGAATATTTATTGTCATCATCGTAATTCTGGCTTTCAGTTCCATGGAGAAGGGCCAGCACTGAAACTTCAGCTCCAGCCACCCCAAACATGGGTGTTGTTTGGAAGCTGATCCCTGATCGGGTTCCAAGTTTAGCAAATCTTTATCATGGAATGAATAAAACCCCAGGTGTGACCATCTTGGGATCAATTTCTGCCCTCGCTGGAATCAGTGGGACTTTTGCCAGTGACTAGAGTTGGAGCCAGGAGTGCAGACTTGCGAGGTTTGATATAGGGTTGTATTTACAACTTGATCTTACCTCCTTACTTAAGCTTGGAGAGGAAGAAAAAGTGTTCCTCAGTTTCCTACACTTTCCTAAGAAATGAAGTAAAAGCAGCTCACTAAAAATGTTGTCTTCAGACTGCCTTAGCCTGTGTCTTGTTCTCAGGCAATATGAAAAACTTTATTCTCTCCTGCCCATCTTCTACCCCTGTGGTCCACACATCCTCTCTATTGGACATTGTCACTACAAGTAGTTTAGCATGTTAGCTCAGCGTTTCTGGAAACTTGTAATGAATTTTATTCTCTGAAGGACATTTGTCCCTGTAGCCAGAAATGTCCCTCGGACAGCAAACTTTCACTCTTTCTGGAAATACATGAGATCAGATGAGTGTGGGAGTCCTTATTGGGGCTGCGTTACTTTGGGACCTCCGCCAGAACCAGTCTCCTCTTGTGCTGGCTGTAGTCAGCCGAACCCAACAGCACGGTCCTGCCTGAGGACAAGTGAGGTTTCTATGTCTTAAGAAGAGTCCTGTATTAAGGTGATGCTTTTGTTCTTTGGGTCAATACACAGAGGTTGGAGGTGGAAAGAAAAAAGGCTGCTTCATGCAACCAGCCCTATTTCTTTTGTACCTGCAGTGGGGCCGAACTCGGTGTGCCTGTGAGCCGCACACGCTGCCAAACGCTCTGAGCAGCTGTGTGCTGGGAGCACGGGGAGCTGAGAGCCAGCCCTGCGCCAGCTGTGCTCCAGCTGCTGCCCAGAGGCACTGTGCACTCTGGCTGCCGAGGACCGCATCCCATTGTGGTGTGGCGATGCTCGCTGTGACCGCAGCTCTGGGTTCTGACATCCAGCTTGCTCTCTGCAGCACTGAACCACATTGATCTGCTCCTTTCTAACTCCGTGTCAATCCTCTCCTTTCCAACTTTGTACACCGTTTCCAATGGTTTTAAATTCTGATTAATTTTGAGCTTGAGAATTAGTTTCTGTGGGCATAGGTAAAAAAGAAGTAATACACTGAAAAATGAGTGTGCTAAGAAAGTGTCTGTACTACTTTGGGAGAGGATGGATGGCTACTAGGCAGAGGTAGACAAAGAACTTTCTCCTGCCTGGGACGGGGCAGGAATGTAGGCAGATAATGGCAAGAGAAACAGCTAGGGGACAAGGAAGAGTAAGCCATCTATATTTTACTTTGGCAAACTCTGCCAAGCCGTATCGTGTGCTTTAAATGGATCTTTGAATTTGACATGGTGAAATGAATGCTTAACACTCAGATTTCAGTGTCTCCTTGCACAGAATCCATTGGCCCATGCAATAGACACAGTGAGTCGAGGCACTTAGTGTGTGAACTTCCAGGATTAAGTTTTAAAGTGGGCAAATGTTGAACTGATTTCGCTTGAGCAGCTCTCCCAGTGTGGCTGTGAAATGCAAACTTCCTTGCATAGCTGGAATGCTGAGATAAGTAGTTATGCCAAAATACTTGTTAACCAGATGAGAAGAAACCCAACTTGGTCCACAGGCGTGAGCTCTGCCAAACCCAGAAGCTATTTGGCTGTTGTGGTCAATGTAGTCTGTGGTAAAAGCCTTCCTTCTATGTGAGCAGAGGACTAAACAGTGACACTAGGCTTTGTTTAGTGCTGAAGATTTTTTTTCTAAGGTTCACATTGTCTTTAAATTTGAGTGTTTAAGGCAGATTCCTTCTGTTGTCAGCAGAGAAAGATAAGCACTTTAACTGGGTCCCATCTGAAGAGAAGTGTTTAAGATGGGTTTGATGAATTGCGTCCTGACTCTCTTACCTGCCTAATGTTTAATAGGTTTGATCCAGCCTGTTGCAGTTTTGACATATGCAGTCAGAGGCTTCAGACATTAGTCAAGTTACACTGGGTTAGCAGTGCTCACAGCCCACATTTTCCCTCTTATCTGTGAAAGGCAGAGATTTATGTAGCTCGGCTGATGTGCAGTAGCTCAGTAAACCAGAGCAACTCAATTGAGTGTCTGAGAATGAGAAATGCATTTAACTGCAATTTATAAAATACCCAAGGATATATCTCTAAGTGTTGATAGTTTGTTGCTTTCAGGGGGCAATGAGTCAATACTTATCAACCTAGCTAGTTAGCAAATTGTGGAATGGGACAGGAACTCTGAAAGCCATCTCATTCATCCTCTGCTGTTGCTACCCATGCGTACATATTTATGCCTTGAAAGATCCCCATTATTGGAGGCACGCTGGCCTAATGCTTCATTATCTCTGTAGTTTGAAAGCTTTTCCTAAGCTGAAGTGCAATTTCCTGTGTCTTTCTAGATGCTTGTTAGCATTTGAACATAGATAATTAAACTAGTGTATTTAATGGACAACAAAATAAACGAAAAATTCCCAAAGGATGTTTAAGTGGGCAAGAGAGGAGAAGACAGGCTTACAGTTGTCATGGCTTTGGCTGGGATGGAGTTGACTTTCTTACTGTATAGATGTAGCAGATCGTCTGCAGCCATAGCTAGATTTTGGCAGTGACAAGATAGTGTCTGGTTGCAATGTTAAAGAAATGTTTTAGGTGTTCTGTTTGTGAAGGTAAGTTTGAAGCATTTACTTCTTTTTAAGCTAGTTTGCTTGAAAAAACTGCAAGGGGCTTTTGAAGCGCCCTCCCAGCTCAAGTTAATGAAAAATATATTGTATAGAGATTTGAAATGTAAGGAGAACTTCAGCAAGATCTTTTTTGCACCTGTATAAGACTCTCTCTGATACTTTTTTTTAGCCTTGTGACCTGGTATTTGTTCAATTAGAGTGATAGTCTAGTGTTGTAGATGGGAAGGAAGTTGTTTTAATGCTCATTCACAGCCAGAGTTTTCTGGAAGGGTGCAAATTCTCCAGAAGCTCATTAAATTGTTACCTTCATCCCTGACTGCACGCTGCAAAACATTCGCCCCCAGTCTTAATGTCACCACCCGTTACAGAGCAGATCACAAGATGTAATGTACTACTAACATTGCTGCCGCGGGCTCCAAACAGACTGTCACAAATATGGAAAGCTCAGGGCCCACATACCTATTATGGTTCTCATTACTCTGAACTGCTTTCCTGCCAGCTCAGAGTTTCCAGGCAGCGCAGGGCAGGGTCCATTCACCAGAGTGTCTCTCTCTTGTGGCATAGGGGAGTATTAAACACCCGGTGCTCAGCTGATTGGTTCTCGTTATTAGCCAGGATCTCCAAACAGAGAAACCTCTTTGTCCGTCATTTCAAGGACTCTTGTATTTTTGCTTAGCACACAGATACATAAATAGATCTCGCCTTAAGATACCAAAGCTGGTTTGGGTCCTATTTGTGGCAGAAGCTGGCTACTAATGGAATAAAAATCCATAAATACAATCTCTTACATGTCTGCAGCTTTTTTCACCTGAGTGTTTAAGAAAGCTTTACTACAGAACATGCTCACTTGTTAATTGTAATTATCCTGGTAGCATAAATGAGAAGACTGAGACACAAGAGACTAACATGCAATGTAAGCTTTGCCTTGTCTCCTCTAAGATTTCTTTTCCAACAGCTGGCCCGTGCTGCCTCTGAAGTGTGCAGCAGTGCCAATATCCTTTCAGGGTCATATCAAAGCTTTTGGTAAACAGTTTAAATAGCTATTTAGCTATATTTACGATATACCACGTGCTATGTCTTCTCATTTATTCTGTATCAGAAAGGGCTTTGAATCTAATACAGATGGCTCACTGCTAATAGAGGGAAGCAATAGTTCTGCTTATGGCCAGAGGCACAAAGAGTTTTGGGTAATATTGAGGGTACAGATTCCTGAAAAGCCAGGGCATGTGATGGCTACTCTCAGTACGTTGGTATGAGACTCAGAAGCAGCACGTGGGCTATATATTCACGGGGAGACTCTTAACCCACACTTGGAAAACTGGCATGTGCACTTCTTGCATTTGGGAATCAAGCGTTTCCGTGCACAAAGTGAGTGGTGGCACTCAAGCAAGAACTTACTGTCTTTTCCTCTTGTCCAGGTTGCAAATGAAGAAACAGGATTTCTTAGAACGATACTTGTCTCTGGTGTTGTAATATTACATATAGATACTTGCATGTAATCAGATTTGTAAGCTTGTTTGATGGGGTATCTGGATTTGTCATGTCAGGATGAAATCTCCTTGCATGGTGGAGTGTATGAATACTCCAAGTTACAGTCTGAGCCTAGAATGATGTTCCTCATTGTTAGGGAGAAGGGACTGGACAAGAAGAGATCAGGGAATAATGGAAGGTGATATAATCTAGGGGTTACTGAGTTTAAACAAGGGAAATATATTTTCTGCTTGCATGTCTGTAGCTTTGCTTAAGTTAGAACTCCTTGTGTCTTGGGTTGCATTCCCTTTGTACATTTAAGAAAGCTAAGTTGTACAGGGAGATAGATCTGTGTATATTTTTTATCCAAGTATCTCCAAAGTCTTTCACAAATAGAAAGTCAAATTGAAAACAAGCTCAGCTGGTCTGGGTAGAAGGAAATACACAGAAATAGAGTCCAGTGCTCCTGGAATGTACCCGTGTCTGGGACTGAATGTTACAGCAGTGCTTTTTGACAGCTTGGCACAGCACTTCGCAACAGGGTAGAGAGATCAGGCACTGCATACCTTTGAAGAAGGAATGGAAATGCAAATATGATGAATGTAATTTACCCAGACTAGAACTGGGACATCATCTGCATAATGAGTTTTATTCCTTCAATCTGCACCCGTGTTTGACAGCCCTCCTCTCACAATGTTTTGTGCCTTTTTGCTGTGGTGGCAAAACACTGATTCCAGAGACACCACATTGCATTGGCAGGGCAGCTCCAGAAGCAGCTGTGAGCAAAGTGTGTGCCTACATCCAGCTGTGTTCTGCACATGGGGCATTGCAGCTACTCTATCGCCTGCCTGGACGCATCTAGTGTTTTCCAGCCATGGAAAATACGTCAGGAAACATACTTCGAAGTTTGCATCTCCGAAAAAATCTGATGCAACATTTCTAACCTTGCTGTTCAGATGGGAACATGTCCTTGAATTTGGCCTCAAAAGGCAGAATTGGTCTTGCTGTAGTACCATAGGACAAGGGTTCATGTGGTACTCATGGCTGCCGGGTGTGTTCAAACACTAATTTTCTTTTCCCAAATTAAAGTAAGACTCGGCAAAACCTTGCAAATTCTCTTTTACTTTCCCCCAGCCCGTACAATTCTAAATCTGGACCTTCTGAGGAGTTGAGATTAAATTAGCGCCTCTCTAAAAAGTAAATAATTGTGTTATCAGACCCTAGATCTGTGGAGGATTAGACATAGGAATATGGTAAAGGTAGTACCTAACACTCAAAAAAGAATCCAAGTCCCCAAACCCAATACTGCCAGGGTTAATCTGCTGGGTGCACTTTCTATTAAATATAGAAACCAGTTTTCCATCTCACAAGCCAGTTATAAATAAATAGCTTTTTTTTTTTTTTTTTTTTTTTTTTGAGACAATGTTTCTGCCATACTGTACACACTTAACAAGCTTCACAAATTAATTGTTTATCCATCACAGGTGTATCCTTTAGAGCGGCAGAAAGTTTTGGCCTTAGGATGTTTTAGATATCTTGCAATTTTCCTGTACTCTTAGTGCCACATGTTCTGTCCCTGGATTTTTTCTTAAGGTAAAGGTCTTCAGTGAAACTGATTTAAAGTTGTCCTGTTGTCTTTCATGCTGCTGTTTGCCTAAGCAATAGCAGTAAATACTCCCTGTCATCCCTACATTGATTATGTTGAGTAAATAGAGCATATTAAACTGGAGGTGTCTCTAAGAGAGATCTGACTTCATGCTGCTTTTCTTATTTCTTCTCCCTTTCTTCTCCCTCCCCCAAGACTAGTCTTTTTTTTTTTTTTTTTTTTTTTTTTTTTCAGGACAGTCTGGCATGGCCCCAAATGAACCTGACCAGCCTCTGTTGCAGAGCTGTAACAGGGTAGCTGCAAACTCACTTAACAGCTGCACCTCAGCTGCAGAGCAGGGACACAAGTTTTTCCCCTCATTTCTCTCTTCCTCTGGGTGAGATGCTCTAAGCAGGGCTGCAGAGGCTAAGGGTGAGCTCTGCCCAGGACTTTAGCTTTTTTCCCCTTCCTCTTGTGGAGGAGAATACACTGATGGGGGAAAACTAGAGGGAACTTGGTGCTTTGCTTGATGTGCAGGAGAAAAAGTCATGACTGAATTAGAACTGGAAATGCTGAAAAAAGTTGTTGCTGGTGGTTTTCAATGAGAAGAGTTTGTCAGATTTGTACTTGCACAAATAAATGATACTGTGAGCAAGAGTTTGCAGGCGTGCAGGCCTACGGCTGGCTGTGCAACTCAAGGAAGGAGCATGTGAGCGATGTAATTGATGGGGAGAAATAAAAACTCGGTATTTGCACTGTCCCTGCAGTTTGAAGGGGACTGAGTTGGGATTTCTAACCTGCCTTTTTGGGCCTAATAGCAGAATCGGGACATTTATGTAACATTTATCTTCTTTTCATAATACTGCTTAACAATTAATCTGCTTGAGGAAGCCTGTAAATTGCTCGAGGATCCTTGGATGGAAGGCATTACTGAGGGAGAAAATATGTCTCTATTATTCTCATGCTACTGTGTCTTCCCTGCTACACAACTCACAAACACATTCTGCTCTTAAAGGTGATCTATAACAATTCTGTTGTCTGTTCTACAGCAATGGTAATATGCTGCTCCCCCAGGTGACCAAGGATTGGCGGAGTAAAGAGGATAATGTTTGAGGGTGTTGACAGAGTTTTACTGGTGCGGGCCTTGATCTTGTTCAGACATAGGAGTGGAGAGGAGAAGGGCCATATGCATAAGGGTTGGGGACTGGGCAGTGGCTGGTGGCACCAGTTCTATGGGCATAGGCAAACGGCAAAGCCCTCCTTGCTCTGCTTCCCTCATTGCAGCGTTCTTGCAGGATGTTAACAAGGAGAGCATGCCTCCTAGCACAGAGCTGTGCTGGGGACAAGTGGTCCCACTAGGCATAGCAGGAGGCCTCCTTTGGTTAGGAAGGCTGTAGCTACGTTCCTCTCCAAGGTGGCTTCTGCTTGGTGTTTTTCTCTGATCGTCTCTGTCTCAGAAGTACAAAGCATACTATTAAGTCAGTCTCAAAATCAGTGGAGCTGGGTTGAGTTTGGTGCTTCCCATGGTTTCCAAACCATCTAAATGTTATCTTATGGGAGCTTTGTGTTGGGACGTTTAGGGATTAAAATGCATTTGCATAATTAATATGTGCAGTTTGCATACGCATTTGGCAAGTCTTGAGACAGGGTATACAAACTACACCAGCCTTGTTAGACAATGACTTTGAAAAGGTGCCCCTGAAAGTCTATGGCTGTGACTAACCTTTTTAAAAGCCTCTTTTTTGGGTAATGAATGTAAGTCCTGTGTTTTCTGCTAAGACTTGTAGGCTTGGGCCAAGCTTGAGGCCATTTCTTATGGTGATCTCTGGGACAACTGTCAAGCAGGAACTGGACTGAGACCAACAGCTCATGCCACCAAGCAATCCTTAGCTTCTAATGACTCCTAGCCATTACTGTTCTTGATACAGCTATAGTCAGTAACTAGGGAGTGAAGGGATTTCTTCTTCCCTTAGACCAATTTCCTCTGCTATTTAGACCTGCCCAAGTCACTTTGCATACCTTGTTTTGCTAAACAATATTGCTTGGACTTCCCAGGTCCTTTCTCCAGAAAGATTCAGCTTTTCTGGAAAGAGTTCAGACAGGAATGTTTGCTGCTATTTGCAGCAGCAAACAGCTAAGAAGTCAAATGCAAACATTACTAATACAGATCGGCAAAAGGCAAGAATGAAACAGTTGCCTGAGGAAATATCCTAAGAAACCAGAAAGACATTTCAAAATGATCATTTGTGAGTCACTTAATAAAATCACTTCAGCACAACTGTGCCCTAAGGAATAACCATCTAGATTTAATTCCTCTTAAGTAAGAGGCATTTATCTGTGGGGAGAGGATACTGGATGAGAGCTTTGTTCCTCTTCCTTGGGGGCAATGATACGGCTTTGAATGTATTCAATGGTGCCCAACATTCTGCAAAACTGAGTGTTTTTGAAAGATTTTCAGAGCTACAAAAAACATGCAGTAAAATGATCGCTGCCTTACTTTAAGATACCATTCCCAAACAGAACTGAATGGCAGAAATTATGCTCTGTTACCTACTTTTGGAGCTGCTCTATCTCAGCAGAAAGATTTCCTATCGCCATCTCCATCATACTCAAAGCACCTAAAAAACAGAGATAAGAGTTGCCAGTCATAAGGTTGTGCTCTGTATCAAGATACTTCAGGTGTAAGATATTCTTGAATGTTTCTGCAAGTTAATTTGAAGTGGTCACTACAAGCTGGGAACCAGAGAAAGACAGAGTACTGCCAGCTTTTACGTCATGTTCTGATGTGCACCACATGGAACTAATTTCAATACTTAGCATAAATACAGCCATCTTGTTTCTTGGCATAGGTGTGATTATGCTAAACATGCTGAGATGACTAAGAATCATGAATTCTTATTGAATTTCCAGGGGTCAGGAAGATGACTCCCTTTTCAATACTAAAAATTACATAATTTGAACGTGGCATATCTGGTGTTGCCATCAGTAAATTTGGGAGATGAAGCAGACCGAGTAGCTACTTCTTGGTAGCTAGGAAAGCTCGGATTATTTTTTTTCTATCACTCTTACTCAGTAGCTTTAGCTGTCAGTGATGGTGAGAAATGGACCCTGTAGGGGCAGTAAATAATGGGGATGTTCCAGAACAGGAAAAAGGCTGTGCTATGTGTCTCTGTTTAAGAGAGCTGCTAAAGTGTTATTAGTCAAAATAAAGGAAGAGCTTAGAGATGACTCTTAAATGAAAATACCTGGGCAATTATTATTCACTGTTGGGGTACCAGATGCACATTTTCTGCAGCGTCATGTAGAGCTACAGTAGCAGGTAGCAGTCTAGCAGCACAGGGCTTGGTGAAGAAGGGCAGATTCCTTAATGCATGTCTGAGTTTCCCCTACTATATCGCTCGTGATACCTGAGAAAGCTCAGTGATGTAAACCTGCCCAGAGATGGAAAGCATGCCCTTGGTCTCATGTGCCATCCTGCTCTGGGAGTGTTGTGAAGCGTTCCCATTCTGTGTTACCAGTTTCCATGAGAAGGGGGCTATTTTTGAGAATAATAACCACGTATGCAGAGGGCCTGGTCGCACGTCCTTGGAATGAAGCAGCTGGATCCCATCCCTGGCTCACACTGGCATTTTCTGTTGTGTGGAGGCATTGGCACCATGAAATGTCAGGTCTCAAAATGGAAATGGCCCAGCATTGTTTAGGACCGATTCCAGGAAATGCCTCTTGGATAGAAGCGCTCTCTCTTGCTGCCCCTTCTCCATGACCACGTGAGGAGAAGTATCTAAAATAGGTCATTGTTATGCACGGAGAGAACCCTGTTCCCTAAGCTCCCTTGGTTTCCAAGTAAACGAGCTTTGGAGGTAAGTTAGCAAAAGAGGCTGATTCATTAGCAGCAAGGGAAATTTGTGCATTGGAGGGGTGCCCAGCTGCCCAAAGGGATTTACGTAGTGACATGCTCCTCAGATCTTAACAGAACAAGCTGAGTGATACACACACAGGCTTGAACTATATCACAATCACATGCTTGCTAAGGCTCATTTCTTATCTCATGGGTTTCTCTGGAGAGTTTCAATTGCTCCAGTAACTCATAGGGTTTTAAATTTGTAAGGGAGGGAGTCACAGTGAGGTATCTTCTAATGTGAGAAAATTCAGTATCTGTTTTCTTTTCCAAATTAGGTCACCTTGTAAGGCAGTTCTGGATGGAGTTTGTCCCTGCAGTTATAGAGGCTGTAAATAACATATGTGTTACAACATGTTTGACGGGATTTCATTGCGCCATCACTAGTCTATCTGAATATCATATCCCAAATTAATAACAAATTAATTTTATCTGCTGAAAGACCCCAACTGTCACCCTCCTGTCCGGAATGAGATCATTTTGGGCAGTTATTTGCTTATAGGAGGAATGGAGCCAACACATTCTTCTGGCTTCATTACTGAGGGCAGGCTTGTGCACAGAGATGAGTGCTCCCCTTTGTCAAATCATCTGGAGTCCAGGGAGGAGAATTCAGCCTTTTTGGAGCATCTTCCGCCTCTTTGTTGGTGTGTCAAGTGGGGGTCCCAATTAGTGCCAGTGATGAGATGGGACTCATCCACAAGATCAGAAGTGGAAACCCGCAAACTGCCCTCGCACAGGATGCTGAGCAGTTGTCAGATTATAAAGATCTCTGGCCCCTCCTGACCTGGGCCATATTTGAACCATTGACCTAGAAGTGAAAAGCTTGAAATCCCTTGCACAAGCCCCGGGATAAATAGGACTTACAGAGCTGGGTGCCCTCATTCCACATTCAATTGCTGCCATCTAATGGCAGATGGGGAGCAGAAAGGCCTCATGTAATACAAATACCTTTTCTTTGGTTGTCTAGCGTGTGAGAGAACCTGTGCAAATAGCCCTAAGAGCGCTGGGGAAACAGTGGTTTAGGCTGGCTTTATTCCTCTATGGAGTAATTTGACAAAGGCCTGTTGTGCTGCAAATCAAGTAAGATGTGTCCTACTACAAAAAGTACATCTTTGTGCTGCCTTTTCTCTTCTATGCTCAGTTATTTCCGTGTATGAAACCTGAGTGAAAGTCTATGATTGTAACCTTGTTTAACAATTGTCCCAAGGGCAATGGTAACTGAGTGGTGAGTGCCTGTGGCAAGAGGAGCTGACGAGGGAAAGCAGGTAAGAGACGGCACTTCTAATTTCCCTGAGTACCGCTGGTGCACACAAAATGTCTGTACTTTAAAGAACTTTGATACAGGAAGAGGAGGTAGAGACTAGGAAAAAAAACCTGTCTGGAAACTATTGAGTCTGAAGGCTATCAGACAATAAAACTCACTTTCCTTCTAATAATACAGAAAGGAAAAAGCAGAGGAGGAGAGATGTTTCCTTCTCCACCTTGCTCAACTCTAGGAAGTTCCTGCTGTATTTCCTGTCTCTAAAACTCCAGACTTACAAGGTGATAAGTATTCATCATCTATAAGTGTTGCACTGCCTGTTTCTGTCTACACATAGATGTCCAAATGATATTTTTAAGCCATGCTAGTTAACACTGTCTTTATGCATCCCTGCACTGCAGCTGTTGAGTGTCCAGAGACATGTCCTGTGGTGGGACTGCAGCCCAGTGAGCCAGGGAGCAGTCCCCAGCAGCCTTCATACAGCCCCAGTGGTGGCACGGGAGCTTGCCCAGCAGTCAAACTACGTCTCTCACTGGGGCTAACTGAAGTCATAAATCAAGCTTTATATTTGAGAAATACTTCCAGTACTCCCCAGTCAAGAAATGCCATTTTATAACAGGAAACTGTGGGAAGAATAAAAAAGTCATATCTCTGGGCAGAATACTGGAAAAAGCTGTAAACTTCCCCTCTGTTTGGCTGAAGGAATAGTTGTTGGAAAGAAAGTCCAGGGGCAAAGCAACATGGAGGAGAGGAAGGAAATAACAAACTTATTTTCCTACTGGAGGAAACAGTGTTTAAAAGCACTGTGGAGAGAAGCAGGAATGAGTGCAACGAGTCCTCAAATACCCTTGTAACTGCTGGTAGTAGCTGCAGATCTGTGGGAGAGCAGAGAAAAGCAGCACACGTGAATTCTGGCTTAGCAAGGAGATAAAACATTTTAGCATGAAGTTGCTCAGCTTCGTGCCAACAAGCACTTCCCAGGCTGCAGCGAGCAGCTGAGCTTCCCTATCTAAAGAGTTGCAGGAGCTCTGTTTGCAATCAAGGTCCAGCCACCGTTCCTTTGCGTCAAAGCCAGGATCTATCTAAACACTGCTGCTGCACTTCCGAGAAAGTGCAGCTTTGTGCCACTGCTGAAAATCAGCCTTCTCAAATATGTACCCACTGGTGATACACCGGGGATTTCAGACTGGGACATGAGGACACGGTACACAATCCAGACAGTTATGCCTCCTCCTGCACACAAAATGAGATCTGGCAGGGTGCTGGGAGCTCCTGTTGTAGCTGATGGGTGGACCCAGGTGGGAGAGACCCCTGGTAGAACGGTGACATTCCTGAGCTGGAACCATTACCATAATGCCCTTGTCAATCAAGTTCCACAGGAGACTTTCCGCTTGCTCTGTAGATATTTTTCTTTGAAGCTCAGTGGTAAAGTGATAGCAGAATACATTTAACAGGTCTAAAAATGTCTTGGCAGGGTTGCTGTTTTTTTAACCCGTGTCCCTTCCCCTCTCATTTCTCTCAGGAAAAGCTGTCTTCTGACTGCTCTCCGGGAAGCATCGGTTGCAAAGCGAAGACATAAAATTACACCAAGTGAGCTGAAATTTAAGCCTCACCATTACAGCAGTGACATTCAACAGTTAACACGCACCCTCGACACGCAGCAGCTGCAGGGTTTCGTTACTGTCACTTACAAAAACCTTCAACTCCCTTTGGTGTGCCCTGCTTTGAGCCAGAGCTCACAGGCCCAGAGACACCGTTTTATCAGTAAGAGCCCTTTAGCGTAGCATGACATCTGAGAGACTTCAGCAGGATATAAGATTGCTCTGGTACTGAGGTATGATTTAATATCCTCAATTGTTCTGGAAATTTGAGCTGCATGATTCAGGAGGCTTGCATGGGTACGGTTACTTCAGTGCTTAGTGAGATTTACGTGCTTAAATGTGATGGATGCTTTAATCACATTTCTAACGTGCTGATTCAATACGGGAGGGGGGAAAAAACCAAATCAATGAGAGTTTTGCTGTGATTGTGGTGGAGGCAGGCTTTTGCACAGGAAGCTAGTAACAAGAGCTCTTGCGAATGCCAAAATAAGAAAAAAAAAAAAAAAAAGAAAAACAAAACCAAAACAACCAACATAGAGGAAACGTATTTCCTCAGCTCTTAATTGCAGCCTCCTGTTTGCTCTGCGCCCGCTGGAAGTTGTCACCCTTTCCAATAGGGGCTCTCGGGGCTGCAGGAGCCCCGAAGGCTTGGGCACGTCCTGGTGGGGCAGCAGGAGATGCTCCCGGCACCCGGGTACCCCAACAGCATCCTTCCAGGGGGCTATTGCCTAAGCAGGAGCCGTCCTTGGTGGGACCTCTCCACCCCCGCCCCTCCGAGCTGTCCCCTCTGGCTGCTGGGGGACAGGTAAGGGTATAATAAGGATGACGATGATAGCGTGGAGGGATTGCGGGCCTGCAGCGAGGGGCCGGGACGTGCTCCTGGTTGCCTGCACGGCGCCGGGGCCGGCCCGCCGGCTGCCACTCACGGCGCCGCGCCGCCTTCGCTGCGGCCGGGGGCCG
>NW_015090880.1:12330039-12382408 GCF_001431845.1 Calidris pugnax
CCCGCCTTTGCATCGTCCCGGCCGCGGCCCCGCGGGCAGAGCCCCTCGCAGGGCAGAGCCACGGGCAGGGCAAGGAGCCGGTAAGCGCTGGGGAGGATCGGGGGCCGCGTTTCCTTCCCCCACAGAGGGGGGGACTTTGTTTTATCCATGCCTCCTCCCTCCCCCCCCACCAGCCGTGATTGGGGCCTCCTAGCTGTTTCCTCCGCTCCCCAGATGTTGGGCAAGAAGAGGATTGCTCTGGGGTAGTAGTGCGGGGATTTAGGGTGTTTGGGGTCCATCCCGAAAATGAGGGCATCAGAGAATGTCTGCTAGTAGTTAAGCCGGATGAGTGCTCGCAGGAGGTGATGGGGAAAGATTTGGGGCGCTGCCTGGGGCAGCAGTAGGGCAGGCAGGATGAACAATGGTTATATCGAGAAAAGGGTGATGGCAGGAAAAGGGTGACTGGTAACAATGTTGCATGTTTATTTTTAATTATAAGGTGCTGGGGGGTCAGGGCAGCTTCTCTGTAGAGAGATGAGTCACGTAGTGCACGCGTGTCAACTGAGGCACAAAAGGAATAAAAAGTGTCTAGATTAGAAAGAAGATCAAAGAATTATCTTGTTAAGGAGGGGTGGTGGACATCTAGCTGTACCATGCCTGGTGCCAGGTACTATGCGTAGTACATACCTGTGCTCCGCTAGGGATGTTAGTCCTTTGCTGGACTGCAGGATGCTAAAATGTGAACTGCTCCCATTTCATGGCTAGGGGTTAGACCCTAAAATGGGTTGGATTCTGCTCGGCTCCTCAGTTCTCCCAACTCCCAGTGGGAGAACTGGTGGGTCCAGAATTCAGGCTTTGTGCAGCATCTTCTGCATCTTTCTAGGCATTCTCAGGGTGAGAGACAGGATGCACAGCAAGCGCTCCAGCATCAACGCAGGCCTAGGAAGAGGTGCAATTACAGAAAGGGAGATTGATTTTACACTATACAAAATTGAAGGTAAGCTAAATTGCTAGCATTTGGTCAGCAAAGCATCTAGGGTTTTGGGAGTAGGTGGTAGTTTGACTTCAGGTTAGTGGAGTGGACAAAATACCAAAGAATTTCCTGTCTCTGACCCTATCAGATGCCTCTTTTTGTTATCTCATTGGTTCTGATTTTGCTTTTCAGAAAAACTCTGTGATTCAAGAAAGCCACCATGAAAGGTGAGGAAGTTCGACATAGGAGAAAAGAGGGCCGGACTAGGAATGGAGAGCGATCCAGGCACAAAGCAAAGAACAGGGGTAAACACAAAGAGAGCCGACTTGGCAGCCAGGAGGCAGAGGATGTCTCTCTGCACGCACAGCAGAAGCTGTTGGCTGAGGAGAAAGTGGCCATGGCAAAGTCGCAGGAAGAGTCAGCCATTGCAATTTGCCTGCAAGTGCTCCTGCCGTACCTCCTCGCTGGGCTTGGCATGGTCTTGGCAGGAATGGTTTTGGATTATGTTCAGGTAAGGGAAAGAAACTGATCTGATCTACCTGGCATGGGATAGGTGGGGAACTTTTCTCAGGAGCAGGGGATTTTCTCTGGGGATGGCAAAGTAAAGGAGGATTTGCAGCAGTTTCACATGGCAACATGTCCTTCAAAGTCAGCTATTATATACAGCTCTCAGGAGATTGTGTGTGGTGTTTTTCTGCCCCTTTTTCTCCTCTGGAGATAAAAGACAATGTGGTACTAAAGAGCATGCAAAGGATCTGAGGCATCTCTGTAGGAAGGTTCAGTCCTGTGCAAAAATCTTATCTTGGTCCTGGGAAGAGGGTGGCTGAGCTGTGGTGGGATAGCACACTCCTACAGTAGATACAGCTGTATCACTCCTGGAGGTAGCTCTGGATAGTCCTGCATCCCCTGCTTCATGGCACAAGGAGCCATACAGCCCACAACTGTTAATGCTTCATACAACCCACCCAGCCCAGCCTGCTCACCACATCCTTTTCTAAGGCCTTGTAGCAGATGACTCAAACCCTTGAGTCTTCTTCCAGTCCAATTTCTGATTCTGTGACAGTCAGGACCAGATCTTTCCTCCGAAGGTGTAACAATACACAGCTTTAAGGTAGGGCTGAGCACCTAATTTTAGTCAGTTTAAAGCTGCAGTTAATTTCCAGATTATAAATTGCTTTGCCTTTGCATTCCAGGTGACTCTAACTGCTGTGTGCCTTTTTGCTAACCCATGTTATTTGACAAGCTAGCTGTTGTGTCAGACTGCCCTGACCGATCTGATACAGTGACACTGAAACTACTGTGCTTGCATTGACAGCTTTCACAAATCTGGAGCTGTGTTCTTTTGCTATTAGCCTCGGGGCTGATCTCCTTAAGCTAGAAGAGCTATAAAGACTTAAGAGTGACACCGTGTCCTTAATTGACCTTAGCATGTACTCAATACCTAGCAGAATATCTAGTCAGATCAGAAAACACTAAGGAAAATCCAGAATCCAGTGGCAAACTACTTTTTGTCTCATTAGACATCATTCTGGGTGTCTTGAGCCTTGAGCAGCCACTTTCATTTTTATTTTTCAGACTGTTCAGATCTGCCCCTTCCTATGGATCTCTGAGATTAAATGCAAATTACCTCCCACTGTGAGGCATTAAAGCATGAAATAGGTTGCAGATGGGTTTATGATGTTGAAGGGGTGTTTTTCTTTCAATGTTCTTCCCTTACAGTATTTTTTTTTAGGAAGGACTGGGCCACTAATATGAACAGAATGTGAAGCAAACCTCACACTCCTCTGAAACCACAAAAATCTGGTTTCTGTTTTATGCATATTAAGAGCTCACAAAGAGCTTTCATGTTAGTGTTTAGAGCCTGGGAAATCAACCCGTGCAACATCTCCTAGGCAAAGCAGGCCTTTGGCAGTTAGCACAGCGACTTTTTTTGCGTGCTTATGGACTACTTGAGCACATCTCATCACGGACATGCTGCTGCCAGAAACTGCCCTTCCTTTCTAAGCCAGTCCTGGCTGCTGCTGCTGTTTCTGTGGGGCAGCTGGAGATGCTGCAAGGCTCTGGGTCTCAGGCACTTGCCATCTGCTTGCTCTCAGTCTCTCCACATAAGCTCTGTTCTCTGCTCTTTCCTGAAGCGGGGAAGGGAGGAGCAGGGTAAGAAACAAAAATACACAGCCTGATGCAACAGAGAGCTAGCAGAGTCAGGAGGGATAGTACTCCAGCAACTGGGATGTATGGTCCCTGAAAAGCTTTGTCCTCCCCGAGTCTAAGACGTCAGAATAGCACAGTCTATTGCTAATACTGCCATGTTTCAAGTGCACTCACTGGTATACCTGTCTCTTCTTTGCAGGGATGACAGGATATATCTGAAACTGTGCTCTTTAGCACTTGTCAATTTTCTGTTCTTTTGGGTTTTTTTTGTACTGTGGCAGTGAATGGAGGCCACAGATCAGGGTCAGGGCCCACCAAAGAGGCTTTGGCCCTCCAGGGCAGTGCTGTCTGTTGGGTAGTTTGCAAGAGTAGGAATACAGTGTATTGGTGTGCAGAGAAAGGCAGCAGTTTTGCTGTACCTCCCTGAGTTTTGCCATGATTAGTGATGCAGCCATGAGGTGGTTTGGTTTTTTTCTCAAATAGTTATAATCTTTTCCCTGTTGTTCAGCAACTCTCTTCTCTAACCTGATGCATCTCTTTGCAGACAAATATGGTATATCTCTTTGCCAGGAAAATATGATGCATCTCTTCACTGACAAATATGGAGCACATCTTTATCAGAGGCTCCTTAAATGCATAATAAAATGACCCAGTGTACACATACAGGTCACCTGAACCCAATTACCTTCTCCGCATACTGATTCATCGGTTGAAGGCTTTTTATGGTGCTTGCTTAGAAACAGAGAGAGCCGAAGCGTGATAAGCTCAGAAACCCTGCCAGGCTGACGCTTTGGTACAGGATGTGTTGCTGCTGTGTTTTCTAATGGCATTTGAGTCATTCAGGCTCATTAATATTTCCTTTACATTAATGTTTCTGCATGTCAGCAATCCACTTGGAAGATTATTAGACATTATCAGACCTTTGAAAATCTATGCAAACTGTCCTTTATTTCCTTGAAGCCTCTGTGAATTTCTAACCAGAACTGGGCCTTCACACTGTCACAGCCAGTTCCTGGCTGGTATAAAGAGATTGGGTCATGTGTGGTTATTACAGGATTTACCTTCCTCTTCCAGCTATTGTGGGCTTTTTTTCCAGTTAGATTAGCCAAAATGTACTCCTTTGTTAGCTTTCAGCCAACCAGAGCATTGTTAGGTGGAAGAGCCACACGTACATGCCAAGCCAGCTGGGAGTGGAGAGGGCTTTGGGGGCTGTACCAAAATATCAACCGAGGAAGCAGCAAAGGCCAGAGTCTTTCATCTATAGCTAGGGGTTGTTTTCCACCCTGCTGCGCCTGCAGAGAGATCTGCTGTACCATCGAGCCCATTAGGCTTTGTGCTTTGGTTTGTGTGAATTCAGACCAAAAGAAACACACCGTCCAAATGGCTGAGAGCTTCCTCTGTTCCCTACTTATCTGCAAGGCAACAGCATGTCTTGTTCTGTCCAACCCTGCCAATGCATTTAGCTCCAAGCCGAGGACCCTGTCACAAGGACAGAGTTGACAAGCCATTAATTTTTATGTCTCTCTTCAGAGTGTCAGAGAAGGGGCTGATTAGTACAAAAAGTGTTAGTAAGGCAATGCAGTTTAAACATTGGCTTTGAACTGGACTGAGAAACCTGTATCTTTCATGTCTACTTGAACACTTGCTTTCACTTGGTTGCCTTCGCTGGGACATAGCTGGATTTGAACCTAAGGTTGAATAGTGAAGAAGCTCCATTGCCAATGTATTAAACGAATCCTGTGTCCTTCCATCCTAAATTGTGCTTTTAAAGCTTTTGGACTCTCTGATTCAATTAGCTTGCCCAAATTAATTTTTAGAAAGGAGCCCCAACAGAATACCCTGACTCCCTTTTCTGCATGCATAACTTTGAGCTGAAGTCTTAACTGAGCAGGATACAAATTCTTTGGCTGTACGTGGCCATGATGCAGCTCTGATTCTTCACCTTGTGTCAGCTGTTTCACCACAGAGACTCTGGGGTGAGACCCCCTCTTTCAAAGACAGTATCCTCCTGGGAGTATGCAGAAGCAGTGTGTTTCACTTCAGGACAGGAAGGGAGACCAGCTCACAGCATGCCATGGAAACCTTCACCCTTTCTCTCCCTTGCCTGCGGTGTAGTGAGATTACGGAGCTACCTTAAATAAGCCCTGGCTATGACTCTTATCTTGGCCTTTGCAAACTAGCAGAAAGTTGAAGTGATGACAGCAGATAAGGGTGTTCGCTTTTGAAGCTTATTGGCTGGTTCTCTGTATTTTTTTTTTCCCCCTGAAAGCAAGTCATTCAGAGGTATAGCTGGCATAGACGGATCTTTACATCCCGCGGAGACCATGGAGGGGACAAGAGGGTCTGGGGTCTAGAAGGGCAGATCTTCTCTCACCGGACGGTTTAGCTGTGTCGCTTGCCTGGGGATGAGACCTGCGTAGTATCGTCAGCTGTGAGAAATGTGGACTCATGTTTTCCTTGACCTTTCTTCACCTTGAAGAAGAGCAAAACGGATCTAGGTTGTTAACTCCCCACCTCCTCAGCTTTGGGACAGTGAGAAAAGTTCAACGTTGCTTATGGTGGGAGTGAGGGAACTGGGGCCGGTTCACAGCAGGCTTACATATTAAACCATCGTATCAAAGGCGAGCTGCAGTCTGACAAGAAATGTAACCTGAGGAGAAAGGACACTAGTGCGTTTGAGCACGCTGAGGGATTCTTGCATGACCTGTCACTCTTTCAGTGCTGTAGCCTGAGCAGGTCTTACTGGTTTTTACCGAAGTGGTGGGAGCTGAATGGGGTGTGGGCTCATTTCTATTCGTCCACAGACATCTCTGCAATCTTCTTTTCTCTTTTTTAATTCCCCTCTGGATATAAATCGGAGAAATAGTGTCCATCAAGTTTGCTGCCACCTGGGCTCAACCCAGCTGAATCAATTTTGGAGGATACCCTTGCTGCAACCCTCTGGACGTGCTCCTTGGAGAAGAAGAAGAAGAAGCTACAGCAATTTGGCATCATTGCTGTAGTTTGAGGGAAAACATTTCTTTCGACTTCAAAGAGAGCTACAAGGAGGATCTCTGTGATGTCCTGATCTCCCCCCATTCGCCTCGCTGAGCATGGGGTAACAGTGTTTGACCATGGTGGTCACTCAGTTACAATTGGAACTGTGCTTCCATGGCAAGAAGCTGAGAGGTTTCACCTGCAAGTTGACCAGGTCAGCCAGTGGATTTCTTCCAGAGACTTCATTCTCCATTGCCTCCCAGATTTTTGTGCCGTTCCTTCTGGCTGGCTTGGGCATGGTAGCTGCTGGCCTCTTGATGGATGTTGTTCAAGTAGGTACATGCGGTTAGGCAACTTTGTGGTGAGAGGGTGGGCTAATTCACTGACCTTGAGTACTTGTGCGGTTTTGTTTTTAATGCGTGTAGTCCTGGCAGCCAGTCAGCAGGATGGCTGTTGCCTTTTCCTGTGCTTAGAGGGACGCTATGCATCTTCTTTAGATCAGTACATGGGCTCCTTGTAAAGGGGGGCAGTGACTTTCAGACAGGCTGCCCGACACTGCCCTCGGTGCGTTAGACTGGGTGCTCCCTTTACTGCATCGAGCTAAACACTTCGGTGATGACTGCTATGAAACAACTGGGATCAGACTGCGGCATATTCCCCTATTGCATGATATTCTTTCTTTCCTTCAAAAATTGCTGATAAGGAGATCTAGGTCAGGGTAGTTATTTACTACCTGCCTCATTTAGAGGCAACTTTATGCTTTCAGTTCTTTGCAAACAACCTAATGTAATCTTTGGTTTAGAAGGCATTTAGATACTGTGATGAGAGTCATGCCAGCATAAAAAGATTAGCATTGCCTACAAACAGAGTGCTTCTTGGCCAGATTCTGAGGTGGGTGTAAATTTGGACTAACTTCCATTGACTTCCAAGGAGTGTTGCTGGATTTACACCGCCGTGCCCACAACCAGAATATATCCCATCTGTCTTTCCTTTGTACCAGTGGCACAAATAGAAATGCAAAATTTGATCTAGTTTGGGCATCGCATGCCAGTGGATTTACAAATCAAAAGGCTGGCAGAGTTTCCCAAGGATATATCCTACACTCTGAGCTCACTGGGAGTACATTGGATTCTCTGGCATTAGTACCACAGCAGGAGCTAAATATGGATACTTGAGTGTTTGGGAAGACAATACGTTGCTGTTTTTTCTTGCATTGGAAGAAACAAAGAAGGCAGAGAAGTTGAAGTAAAAAGAATATGCAGGATATCTAACAAGGGTTAACTGGAGTGGCACAGGCTGTTGCTATGCTGTGTTTGTCATCTCCACCTTGTGCTGTGCTTAGGCACAGACCTGTCTTGCAGCATTACAGAAGTTCTCAAACTACCCAAGATGTTATGTTAATAGTTAGCAGTTAGAGAAGGATAAAGACATAGTACATACCCACTCTATACCCTTGGCAGGTGAATAGAGTTTTGTTTAAAGGAAATTGAACACACTTGCTAAAACTGGGCTCTCTTCAAAAATGTAACTGTATCCAAATTGGTGGAAAACATAAACCATGTATACCTACGTTATGTGTCTTTTAAATACCAGAGTGCAGTCTACTTCATGTATTTGTTCACTAGACTCTTAGAAATGGGGTCATGCGTGAAGCACAGTAATAGGAAGTGTATTTTTTGGTGAAGGTGTTACAAAATATGTTGAAACAGAAGCCACCAGTCAGTGGGTTCAGCTCCCAGAGGAGGGAGCTAGTGCATTGAGAGTCACAGCTGGCATAGGAGAGATGTTGGTGAGGTAAGCTGCCATGGTATCAACAACCCCATATTTAAAAACAAACCCAGTAGCTGGGAAAATCCAGATGTCTTAGCCTTTAGAGGTTTGGATTATTATTCTGTGCCCTTTTGTCTTTGAGCTGCTTATTTACATCTCTTCTTCCTGCACGTGTGAGAGCTAGAAACTCACTGTCCTTTCCAACTAAAACCTGAGACCAAGTTTGTTTGCTTGAGGCCAGGTACCATAAGACTCCAATTGGTAATCATGAGGGGTCACGCTACTGAAACTACAGGTTTTTCTAGTCCAGGAGTCTGTGATTTGACCGTTTTTCGGGGGATGGTCTGGCTGAGGAATGCTTTGCCCTATTTGCAGTCACTGCAAAACATTCTAAGTAAACTCCGTGTCTGCCTTTGACAGGTAGATATATGGGCAAGCTCAAGGATGGTATCTCGAGCATACATCCGAGTTTGATGGTGCTGCCCCTGTTTTGTTGCATATGAAGTGTTTTGAAATCAAGTGGTTCTGTGCTGGAAGTCCAGCTGGCACTCTTATTTGCAGAGCTGATGTTTTTGTAAAGAGGAGAACAAAGTGGAAATTGCTTGTTTGTGTCCTATCAAACTTTTCAGGATTTTAGCAATTTCTGATCTGTCCTGGGATAAAACCAAGAACTGTTTGTGTTATCACTAAAAAAAATAAAATAAATTAACAAGAGAGATTTGTCGAGCTCAGTTGACTGCAAGGCTCAAACCTGTGTCTCTCATACTGTAATAAAAGAATGCCCAAAGAAATAGCCATTTGCCAGTTTCTATTCTTGGTCGTGCAGATGATGCAGTCCCTGTGCAGGGCCGGTAGCATGGCCTGGGTCTTTTCTTGCTGTATGTTTCCATCTCTGCTCCAGTAATCCTTGGCCAGCTGGTCGATCCAAATTCCAGGCTGGCTGGCATTGCTGGAAACTTTGCAGGACCCTGCCAGTGTTTGGCCCACTCTTTTACAGTAAGGTGAAGAATCATATTGAGGCTGGACAATCAGATTTCAAACCAGAGAATTCTGGAGGAAAGCTTCCCTTTCATTCTTCCTTTCCACACCACTGCAGTGGGACACAGTCCAAATAAAAGTCACAGACATAAGATATCTCTGTACTTTGTGGATAAAAGCCCATGAGATGATTAACAATTAAAAGGATTTTGAATTGGCTTGTGTTTTACAGTCCAGGATCTTTTGATCTTTCTGTTGACTTGCTCAGGGCAGTGGAAAAGCTCTGAGGTTTCTTAGCTGCTGCCATGGGAGGATGGATGCCTTGGAGAGATAACAGGACATGGTTGGGACTGTGAGGATGGTGTAAGGGGGGACAGCAGGGCTGGACTGCAGCTGGGGAGACTGTCTCAGTACATCACAGCCTCTCTTTCTCGATGGGACCCCATAAGTAGCTGGCGTGGGGATCAGTTGCCGTGGATCATGGGAGAACCAAGTTTCTTCAGAGCTGAGCTTTAGGGCTCTAACTCCAACATGGGGTGTGAAGTGGGAAAGAGTTCCTTTCTGTGTGGGTTTGCAGTGCTGCAGGGAATGTTTCGGTTGCTTCTATGCCAGTTTGCATCTTGAAGGACACAGATGCTTCATAGACTTAATTCAGCTGTCTTCATTCAGGCGGCTCCTTGCCCACACAGCTCTAACTGGCCACATTCACCCGCTTCTCCAGCTGACAGTCCTGCAAGGCAGTGCACAGGGATCATCTGTTTATTCTGTATTTCTGCAGTCTCTAACACAATGGAGTCCTGGCTACTGTGGGATAAATCATTATGAATCTGTCCTCAGGCTCTTGGTGAGTCACTAATGAGACTCAAATGGAGGCAATTAAGTCAGGTTTTTTTATTAGTACAGTTGTGTGATTCTTTATTAATTGCTCAAAGCCTGTCAGTGTAATTATACATGAGGCAGAGTCCCAAAAAATCATACCTTACCTCCTGAAACGTCTGTTATGATGGCTTGAGACCTGCAAAATTCATCATGAACAAAAAAGTGGAGCTTACATTGATGTAATCAAGTAATCTTTCCCAAAGGTGACCTGCACAGAAAATACACACAGTTAGGTTTTTCTGTTGCTTTTTATTTATATATCTTTTTATGTGCAAAATATGCAAGGTCTTAAATATGAATATCTGCATGCCTGCATGTTTTAAATGACTGGGTTTTTTTATGTTGTGACTATGAAGTCTGTTTTTTCTCCTCTTTCTTTTGAAGGTGTCAAAGATGTGTTTGGATCTTTATTCTTAATTAAAGAGAGAGGAGAGAGGGGGATTTGAATCTTTAAAAGAGATGTCCGCCCCTAGCTTTTTTCAGGTATTTAAATTCCATGTTGACAAATTCAAACAAAATTGTAATGTGTCAAATAAGGTGACTATTCTCATGTCATCTGTTATTTACTCAACGGTAACTTACTTTTAACATTTTGAAATATGCCTGTTTCTGGGTCACCACTGCCAGGAAATATGCCTTTTTATATTGATAATAATGTTTTGCCTGTTATCTGCACCTCTAAGGGGCGTCTTGCACCACATGCTCAGGGCTGGCTCAGCCCCACTTTCATTCATCCTGACTCAGATAGAAGCTGTGAGGTCTTCCCAGCAGACAACCACCCCACAGCTTCCCACAGCTTCCCATGGCACAACCAGAGCAAAACACCAAGCTGTTACACCCTGTATATATTTCCCAACCGGCTGGCGGCTGAATGTGTCAACATTTACTGAGTCTGTCCAACCTCCTGGATTTTCAGGTTTATAGAACCCCAATGGATGTGGAGAAGGCGGGCAGGGATCTGTTGTTCATTTTGTCCTCTAGTGCCAGAATTTGGGACCATCACATGGTGCTAGCCAGTGTCTAGTTAGAATTAACGAACAAGTTGATCCTTCACGATGTGTAGCTGAACTATGGAAGATTTTGCCACAGGATGGCACATGGGTTGGAGAGGGGAAATTGGATGAGTACCTGAAAGAGAAATCCCTTGAACACTGGTAAGTGTGCAGAAACACCCCCAACCCAGCTCAGTACCCTGTGGCAGATACTCGTAGGCTGGAAAATACATGGGAGAATTACCCCATCTGCTTGTCATATATGTAGATTCTTGTTTTATACATCTGAATTTGACTGCTGGTGGAGATAAGGAGAGGTTAGATGGACTTTTGGTCTGACTCATTGAAGCTGCTCTTTTTTTCTTGTGTTCTGCTCTTAGATGTCAGGCTAGTTGTTTATACTTCATGGTGAGCTGCTCCGTTCTGTGATTTCATCCTGATGTGAACCTCTCTGGCTACTGTGGGACTTTGCCAGTATCCTTGAATGCACAGGGGGTGAATGAATTGTCTTCCAAGGCACAGTATGGTAGATAATTTAGAAAATACATGTTAATGAACAATGTTTCTTAAGGTTTCAGATAATTTCGAGTGTTGCAGCTGATTCAATAGCTTTGAACAGTTCAGCTTCAGAGGAGAAATGATAATCAAGATATTGGCCCAGCAATTTGGGTTTATGGGATATCTTAATTCAAAATCCTTTTTCCAGCTGTGCAGAGTCTATGCTTGGTAACAGGAAGATTTAGGAACTGCCTGTGGAGAAGAGATACAAAAATCTCCTTCCCTCCCACCACCAGTCTTAGATGCTTAGTTAGAAGTTTGGTAAAAAAAGACAGACACAGCTTTTTGTTGTTAGATAGTTTCCAGATCTCCGTGTTTGTTCTTATGAGTCTGGATAGCAATAGGCATTCCTGTATCTAGTGTCAGTACAAAAGATGGAGAGCATGCTGTATTTCATTTGGCTTGGGAACCCTAATTATTTTTCTTGTTGTTCTTGGCTAATGCTAAAGGCACATTTTAATTTGTGGCTTTCTAAAATCTTCTTCCACCCTCAGGAAGAAAGTTCCTTCCCTGTGCTTTGCTGTGCATGAGATCAGAAAGAATATCACAAGCTAAAAATTCCTTTCTTGGCTCCCAAAATGCACCCAGCCCAGGGTAACATCTGACCCCATGTGCATAGCAGACACCTGTAGAGCAGGTGGTGAGATGGGAACCCACTTCCCTTTGAAGCAACAGCATTGGACTCGTCAGCATCCAAAACTAAAGCTGTTGCCTTTGTTTTCTTCCAGCACTGGGATGTGTTTCGGACAATTACAGAAGTTTTTATCCTGGTTCCTGCCTTGGTTGGCCTGAAGGGTAATCTTGAGATGACACTGGCATCCAGGCTCTCTACTGCTGTGAGTGTTAACAAAGTGGTTGTGGGGTATGTGTGTGGAGGTGGGGAAATAGCAGAAGACATCAGAAGATTCTGCTTTTACATAACCACACTGTGTGTATGAGACTTGCCCTTTTCTGCTAAATAGAAATTAGTGGTGTGTGAGTGTTAAAATAATGTGTTTGCCCTCATTTTGTAAGTGGAACAGAGAATTTCCATCTGCATTTTGAAGGTGAATTAATCCCTCGGTGGCCAGTTGCTGATAACTGGGGCCCTGTGACACATGAAGGAGACAAAGCCAGGCCTCCACAGCTGTCAGCTTCAGTATTGGACAGCATTTCTGTGGGTATTGATCCTTGAGACACCCAGGGCTTCCCAGAAATCCTACCTTGGGGGGAGCAGGCCGACACCTCTTGGGACCTGGAGTAGCTTTTGCTACTCTGGATTTGATCTCTCCTATGTCCCTGAGGAGTTCTGTTTACTTTGATCTGTATGTCTTGGGAGAAATTGGTGCTTAAAAGAGCAGTTGGGGCGGGGGGGGGGATGAAAGAGGAAAAATGGTTTAATTTGTTCAGCTTTTGGTCTGTGCAGGATGTGGTGGATGTGCCCACTCCACCTGTAGCTGGGTGATCTGCAATGCCTCTGTACCTCCATGTGAGATTCTGATACCCCTGGGGCTCTGGGCGGGAGCATGACGGAGATGTCTCAAGAAGTGCAGGGAGGGCTGGGATATGCTGACCTGCACTCGCCCCTCTCTGGCTTTAGCAGCCTCTTTCCCTCAGGGAACAGGTGAAACTGCCCTCAGCACCCACCTGTGCCATAGGAACAGGTTTTCAGGTTGTCTCTCTTGGCTTCTAGGCTAACACTGGACAGATGGACGATGCCCAGAAGCAATGGAAAATGGCCACCTGCAATTTAGCCCTTATCCAGGTGAGTCACTTCAGCTGGAAGAGGAAAAAGGCATTTTTCTCTTGCTGTGTTGCAGCCCAACAGCATCTCTTCCCAGTAGTGCTGAATCCCGAGCTGTTGATTTGGGGCAAGTATTCTTAACAGAGACAAGCAGCGCCCAGGACTTGACCTCCAATAAAACTCTGTGTGGCCCCAGAGGTTGTAGTTTAGCTGCAAAACACATGTAGACATTCACTGCCTTTGTGGACAAACTGAAATAATGAAAAAACCCTCCTTTTGCAAGGGGAGCTGCGGCACAATCCCTGTTTCACAACAGCCCCTAGATAAAGCCTGTCATTTACTGGCAGTGTTTGGGAATCAGCCTTGGGCAGAAGGGGAGAGATGGGAGAAATGTGACTCTTGTGACTCTTTTAGCTCTTTCTGCTTGTTAAAATCCACCAACAAGCCTAGAGGTTGCACATGGCAAGGCCACAGGGCTTGCAACGTGTCTGTGTGCTTTCCCTTATCTCCTTCCACAGCTTTTCAGCTTGCTAGGAGAGCTGTGTTAATGGGGAGCCCATTTTTGTGTTGACCAGGGCTATTCCTTTGCTGATCGACTCAGTGTCCTTTGCTGAAGTGTTATCTGCCCTTTACAGGCCTCCAGAGTTTTTCTTCAAACTTTGTCAGGATTTTTTTTCAATGTAGTGGAGCCTTACAGGGATATTGCTTAAATACATAAGCAATCAGCATCTCTGCAAGGCTTAGCTGCGTGGAAATGCTGTGGTCGTATGGAGCCAGGACCGCCTGGGAGCAGATGTGGATGATTGCTCACCAGCTGTCTTTTGGCCCCACAGGTCCAGGCCACTGTGGTGGGACTTCTGGCTGCTGTTGCTGCTGTGATCCTGGGAGCCATCTCCAAGGGCTCTGTAGAGCTGAGCCAGGCTGCCGTGCTGTGTGCCAGCAGTGTGACCACGGCCTTCATAGCTGCACTTTCTCTTGGTGAGTCATTTTGGTTCCTCAGATCAAATATACAGCACTCAGGTGTGGGGAAAAAAAACTGTCCCTCTGCTAGGGAGGCCCAGCTGACATCCCTTTAGTCTGGCACAGGGAGAAGGGATGCAAGGAGCAATAGTCCTATGTCTCCTGCTTGCCACCCCTTCTGCATCCTGCCTTTGCTTCTCTCAGGATCTGTTGTTCGCTTGGCTCTCAGCATCCACAGCAGCAATCAAAATGTCCCGCTTCACCTGACATGTGAAAAATGCCAAGGTGCACACACACGTGCACACACTTTCTCTGTGTGTCTTAGGTGACATATTAGCCATCTACACTGGCCCTTTGCTAGGGGAGAAGGAGCCTTGCACAAAGCAGGGTCCTGAAGGTCTGTTAGCAGTCAGCTCCAGACCTCACTTGAGATGGACTTGAGTCACCCAGTACCCTGTGGAGGATTGTGGCCAGCCTGCTGTGAGCTCCAAGCCAGGGCAGTCCACTCCCCTGGCTATTTGCAAGGGAAGTGTGATGGAGTGGTCACAGGAGCTGCTGTGTCCCCTGAAGATGCTCAGTTTGTATGTCTGCCATGCGAGGGCAGCACGATACCCTGAATAGAGGGAGCTGGCAGAGTCGGATACAGCGAGTTTTCTAAATGAAAGGGACAAGTTAGAGCAAGTGCATATCCTGAAGCTGGAGTCAAAGGGTGATTGTAGATGCCTTTGATGAAAAACATGGGATGAGGCAGTTGTTAAAAGAGAAAAACAGCAGCCCAGCTTTCATTAAACTCTTCCCCTCAATCTCCCTGCTTGGTGTGATACGGAGAGGCTTTGCTGCCGTACCATCACAGGCTTTCAGCTAGAGTTAGTTTCTTCCCTGGACATGGTCACAAGCGGCCTGTGTGTGGGTGTGCACGATGGAAAGCTTCTATTTTTATGACCAGGGAAGGAAGCAGCATGAACTGTGTTGTGGGGAGGGGTGTGTGGGTGTCTGGGAGGGCTTTTGTGGAGAATACCATGTTGTGTGAGGATGTGTTTCTGTATAAGGGATGATGTATGAGGGAAGGTGCACACGTGGCATTTCTTAAGGGAGAGCCGATGCTCCTGTACACACTCAGCTCTGGTGGGCTTGTGTGAACAGGCACAGAAAGGTTGTGAGCTGGAGGGAACCACCGTTTCTCAGGCTTCCTTTGATGCATCCTGTCAGCCACAGAAGGGCTTTGCAGAGATGAAATATGTCTTGTCTCAAGGCTACCCTTGCTAGTCACACAGCAGTGGAGGCTGGCCAGGCAGGGTTTATTCCAGGTGGCTCTTCTACAGGCCTTTGAGAGATCTGATGGCTCAGAGATTGCCACATGTTCATCAGGGTTTGTGGTTTGTGCTCATTAATTTACCCGGGCAAGCAAAACTTCTGTCCTCTCCAACAATGCCAAAAAGCAGCTGAATTTTCCAGGTGCAGATCAGGGGACAGGGGTGAGAGAAGTGATGTGGGCCACCCCTATAACCCCTTGACTCTGGAGCTGCTCACAGCATCAACATCCACCCAGTGAAAATTAAAGCAGCCCCAAAGACTCTGGGACACAAGAGGTCAGTCTGATGGCTGGGCCAAAAGGCTAACTTAGGCTACTGTAAGAAAGCTCTTTGCTCCTTGGTGGTTCAAACTCAGAGAAAATTTGCTCTAATATGGAAAATATCTTTGTGCTGTGGAATCCAGAGGAGGGGATGGCACCAGGAGGCTGCCGCATGCCTGCTGTGTGCTTATCTTTGAGTGTGCTTCCTGCCTGGTCCTGCTTCAAGGCAGCAAAGATTAGGCTGCTCAGGAGGGGAGCTTCTACATTTGGGCTGCCTGCTGGTATCTCCTTTGATCCCTGGAATTTGCTTGTGTGCCTCTGGGCCTTTGGGCAGAGTCATGCCCTTCAGGTTGGTGAAAGCAAGAGGACAAATTCCAGTGGGGGGATGTCCAATCTCCAGCTGCTGGTACCGCCACAGGCAATCTGCTTCTTGCTTTTCCCAGACCCCTCATCCCTCTGAGAACCAGAACAGCAGCTCTGGGGTGAAACCCAGCCTCCCAGACCCCTCGGAACCAGAACAGCAGCTCTGGGGTGAAACCCAGCAGGATGCATTCTCTGATGCCTGCTCTGTGTCTTCTCTAGGTCTGGTGATGATTGGCGTGATCATTGGAGCAAGGAAAGTTGGGATCAATCCAGACAACGTGGCCACACCCATAGCAGCAAGCCTCGGAGACTTGATAACCCTTTCCCTGCTGGCAGGAATCAGCAGTACACTCTTCAAATACATAGGTACAGTGTTCAGCTGGGGTTTGCAGCTCAGCAAGGGAGGGATGAATTCTTGTGAAATTAGTGCAGGGTGCTTACCCATTTCTGGGATGCTTCAGAACGAAGGCTGTCATGCCACTAGGGTAGAAAAATTACTAAAGAGGCTTTTTCCAGGCTCTCTCTCAGTAGCAAACTGGAAGGCAGAGTCTAAAAAACACAACAGGGATTTGTCTAAGAAATGGCCAACATGTATTGCATAGCCTTGGAACAGAAGGTCGACATATGTGACACTGACTCTGTTCCTGCATCTGTTGCTAGCCAAGCATAACTACTTTCTGTGCATGGGTAATAGCAGGTCCTTCCTCAGAAAGCTATTTCAGGGTTTTGGCATTTGTAAAATATTCTTGTATCTTCTCGTGTGGAGAGTCGTGGATGAACAAGATATTATCATCTTGGAGGGAGGGAGGGAGGCAGTGCTGCATTGTTCCATGCTCACAGGACTATGAGTAGGAGTTGTGGCCGTGGGGTTAGCTGTGCTGCTGGTTGGCAAAGACGGGCACCTGTTGACACGGAAAAGCTCAAAACATGTTGCAACTTGGTGATGCATGTCTGATTGTTGCTAGTAAAGTGCCAGGCTATTTACCGTAGAGCCTAACCTAGAACAGAAACGGGAAAATAAAAAGATCTAGTAAACTCAGTAACATTTGAAACCCAAACTGTTGCTTCAGACTGTGAGCAAAAGCAGCAAGGCAGCTGTTCTCAGTTTGCATAACTCGTTCCATATGCCAGCAAGCGAGGGAGTGAAGGAGCACACTTTGCAGGGAGAGGCCCACGAATTGCTTACGTCCAGTCCTCCTTGAGCTTCAGAGGTGAATTTTTTTAACAGGCTTTTTCCATTACGCCATCGCACCTGCCTCTGTAAAGCTGGTTTGTCTTTCAGTCGCTACGCCACTGATAATATCTCCCAGGGAGCACATGGCAGAACAACACGATAACCTCTATGACCAGAGCGCATTTGTGATGTTTTCAGAGTTGTTTAAATAGCCTCTTGAGATGGAAAATGCTCAGCACACAGACACTTAGTCATTGGGAGCGTGAAGTGAAGCAGGGAGGAGGAAGGCACTGTTGAAGGTGGTTAAATAAATCCATTTCCCTCCCCAGTGTGTATGTAGTAAGGGACAGGACATGCTGTGACAACTTCCGAGTCTTACCAAAATGTATTCTTCAAAAATACTGGTGAGTCTGTAAAGTTTGGAGTACTGCGTGCCAATTGATGCAGCACCATCCCCTTCTGTGGAATACCCTTTTGCCAATGAAGATTTTCAATTTTTAAAAAATCAACCCTCATCATTCCCAGTCCAGCATAGTGGAGATACCAACTGTGCCAAAGGGTCTCACTTGCTTATGGGCTGTATGTGAGAGAACGTGGCAGAACTGGAATGTGGAGACTGAAGTCCATTCATCCTACCAGGATTCTTTCGGTGAGCTTTGATAAAGTTTGATAGACTCCAGTGCTCTGTGTCTGCGTTCATTTAGAAGGAATTAATTGCCAAAAACAGCGAGGAGTTGGAGGTAGGAGATCCAGTAGAGCAGCTAAGTCTGTCCTAAGCCCATACAGCCCATCTGTCCTAAGTGACTCCAGGTGGTAAGGTGGACTGACAAACAGCAGCTATTTACACCCCAGAAGTGGTTGCATTTCAGGGCTGACTACACAGGGCTTTAAAGAGTGCACCTCTTTGTATAAGAGCCCTTAATTCATGGAAGATATCATCACACTGTAGCTATCTCATCCATGTAGCCTGAGGCCCTGGCAGTGTCATTTTTAAAAATGCACACTTTGAGCCTGCTTCGTCTCCCAGATTACCTGCAAAATCTGCATTACAACCCACTGGCTTTGGCCCCAGCACAGAGACCAGATGGAGAGCTTTGTTGAAGAAGCATTTTTATATCAAAAGGGTTGGCATCATCCCCATTGCTTGAAGGTGTTTCCCATGCTTCTGAGCCATGTTTATTTTCTTTTAGTGCTGCACTTCTACTTATTTTTTAATTCGTTTGCTTCTGAAGGTCACTTCAAGGTTATTCCCCTACTGAATGGCAAAAGCACCTAATGGCAACACGTGTAAGCTTGCACAAAAGAAACCCTGGATCTTAACTGACTTAAGTGTGCAAGAGAGCATTTCTTCCTATAGAGCAGACCAGCTGCTCAGCAATTCTGCTAGCTTGTTACCAAAAGTACGTATTACCTCTTGTTTTAGGTGAAGGCATGAAGTGTCTGTTGTAAGCCTGGTACATCTTGCACACAGGAGTTTCTCCCTTTGCCCTGCTGTTTGATTCGTACCCTGAAGCCAGAAATTTTGTAACTTTTTGTCTTGCTTAGTTGGAGATGGAATTGGAGACTTGCTTATCTTCAAATATAACTTGCTTTGAATCCTGCTGATTTTCAAATAACATCCTCTAGCAGTGAGTTTCAGGGGTTAATTATGGATTTATGTGGTAGTGTGAGGTGGTTGTGTGGGGAATATCGTGGTTCGTGTGAATTTTCTGCTAACGTGACTCAGTCTGAGTGAGGGGCCTGCTGCCTTTCTTCCAGACTTTGTGCAGTATCATTTTGGAAACCTGTGAAGGCAGGGCCATTTAATTCAAGATTTCTTTGCCTTGCCAGATATGAAATACCTTTCTCCTCTGATCTGTGCTGTCTTCATTGTCATGATCCCTCTCTGGGTTGCTATCGCCAAGCAAAGTCCTTCCCTTGCTGAAGTCCTGAAATCTGGATGGCAGCCGGTCATTGTTGCAATGAGCATCAGCAGGTAAACTGAGGAATTGCTCCCAACTCCCCCCCCCCCCACATATGCATGCTGCAGAGAGACCCCACACTCATTTAAAAACCCATCAAAAGTGAAACTGGAAAGGACAGGAGAAGGGTATTTTTCCAGTGCTTCTCAGCCATTGGTTGCCATCCAACAGGATGAAAGCAGACAAAGAGTCCCCAAATTATTTTAAAAAGTAAGTCATCATTTGAAGTCTCACTCGCACATCCATGCACCATATGGGTACAAGCCAGGGAAACAAAAAGAGAGATGATGACCATAACAAATAGTTAGAGCTAACCTTGTTTTTATCCAGCTGTAAAGACAGAAGAATGGTGAATGTAGAGCCAGATAGTTCATTGCACCAGTGCTACATCTTTGAGACCCAGCTGAGATCTGGCACAGAATTTAAAAAGAAACTGCTAAGACCAGTATAGAAGTGTAGCTAAACTTCTGGGGAGGATGGTAAAGCTTTCCTGGCTACTATCACTTTTGCTCAATAGGCAAGGAGGTCTTCCTGATCTCATTATGCCATTAACGAAAACCATCAGGCTATCTATTCATGAAAAATGGAGTAAATGGGGAGTAGTCCAGGCCTGGCAATGAGGAAGAAGCAATAACTCATCTCAGTGTGCTATTTTCACAGTGTAGGAATTGGCCTGGGAAGAAAGATTGATCCACCCTCATTGCCTGTCCTTTTTTAACAGCATTGGTGGGCTCATCTTGGACAAAACTGTAACTGACCCAAACTTTGAAGGCATGGCAGTTTTCACACCTGTGATTAATGGTAGGTTGGGCAGGGGGGGTTATATGCATGCTTTTATTTATACCTCTCTCTCCTCCCTAAGGGTTATGGTATCCACTGTTACCCCTAAACAGAAGTCTGTGTTCATGTCCCTACTCCCATCATGAGTGGAAGGGAAGCTACTGGTCCCCATTACATCCCTACTTACTCATATCTTGAAGCATCTCTGGAGCAAAATAGCAGGCAGGGCTGAAAAATACTGGCAGAGCTGTGGGAAAGGTTCACAGCATGTGATAGTTGTCTGAGAGAGCTACGTTGACACCTTTACTTTCATAACATCAAACCCACTAAAGATGTCACAATAAATCCATTTTCCCTGTCTCTCCCCACTCAGCAATTTGAGCTGTGCTATCATCCCTTATACTGATTGTTGATCAAGATTAATATATTAAGATTACGTATGTGTGTTTATATGTATGAAAATGATTATATATATGTGGATTATATTTAGGGATTTTTAAAACACCTCTCTCTCAACACCTTTTGTGTGTTTGTTTATATCTGTTTGAAGCCTCACAGTACTTTTATATACACACATACCAGTCCAAACTGCTGGGGATCGTGGCATCACTGAGGATCCACTAGGTTATTTTTTGCTATTGTAATGTTTTTGCAAGCCAGGCCCATTCCAGGGGAAACCCACACTCCTAGGGCAGGCTTGGCCTCATGCCACCCTCAAAGCGTGGTGTCCTCTTGCAGTGTCAGAGGGTGTCACCCAGGGTGTCCACCCTACAGGATCTGCATAAAGACACCCACCTTGCTGACAAACTCTTTCCAGCATGGTTAGCCAAAGAGCCTGGTTAGGAAAGTACGTCAACAGCAATTTAGTGAACAATGACTGACCCAGACATCGCTCTGTGGGGGCGGGCAACCTGTTTGGCAGAGCTGGTGTCAGAGTTACACAGGGCTCCGTGTCTTTACACAGGTACCTCTTCATTGTGTGTGCAGGGGAGTCCTGTGAAGTGTAGCAGTTCATGATTCAGAAAGCTCCCATCTCGAGCAATGTTAAGCTAGTATTAGTATTTTCACTTTGATTCCACTCTGGCAAATCTCACATTTAATGATGGAGCGTTTGCTTCTTCAAGAAAGGGAAAGCATGAGAAGACTGTAGGATCTGGCTCACCGTTATCTTTTCTGTGGCATTTCTACCCTGCAAATACTCAGGGTGGTGGAAGTTTGCTCCATAGATCATCGTCCCTCTATTTTCTGCTGGAAAACGTGGCTGCTTTTTCATGTTTGCTAGAATTAATCAGTCTGGAAGGAATTAATTGCCTTTTAATTACCTAACATATTTGGGCTCTGATTCATTCTCATATGATTCCTTCTCATTTAACAAGTGCGTTAGATGCCTTCAAACAGACATATAATCACTCTCTGTGATGTTTGTTGTTTTTTAAACAAAAATGACTCTCTGGATGAGTAAATCCAAGAAGTGGCCGTGAGCAGCATCTGCCGTTGCCTGCACTGCTTTCCCCAGCAAACCTGCGTCAAACCAGGTGCAATTACATCATCTTCAAAGGCCATGTGGCATTTGCAGTCAGTGCTGGGAAGCGAGGGGAAAATGTTTCCAATAAAGCAGTCAGAAGGAGATGATCACTGGAACCTTCCTGATTTTTAAGAGCTGTTCCTACCAAGTAAATAACACAGCATCAACATGACATGTGGGATCAGGTTTTCTCTTTCTCTGACTGCTGCTCTCTGTGAGCTTGTAAGTGAATGCAGATTTATGTACCTTGGGATGGGTTTTAGACTGATGTTTCCTGCTGCAGCGAAGGTGGTTTACAGATTTACTGTGTTTTGTCCTCATAGGTGTTGGAGGGAATCTGGTTGCCATCCAGGCCAGCCGTATTTCTACATTCCTGCACTTCTGGAGCATGCCTGGAGTTTTGCCATACAAGATGAGGCAGAATTGGCCCAACCCATGTACCACATTCTTTTCATCAGGTAGACCTTGAACCTTAGGTGTCCATGTCTCAAGGCCTGTCATCACACATAGCTCCTTTATCAAGCCTGGTTGGCGAAGGACTAGGTGGGTTTCAAAGGCAGAACCCCTTTTCCCCTTACAGGGAAGATACTCAGATCGGAGAGGAAGCATCCTTGAAGTGGGCAGCTTGAAAGAAAGCTTGTGGTATACTTGCTTACCGGCATGCAAAGAAGCTGACCTTCAGGGAGCACTAAAGAAAGTAATGGAAAAGGAGTCTCAGATTTGATCCAAGAGAAAGTAATTTTAACCATGGCCAGCCTATAGCCATCACCTGTGATCACACTAAAGAAAGTAATGGAAAAGGAGTCTCAGATTTGATCCAAGAGAAAGTAATTTTAACCATGGCCAGCCTATAGCCATCACCTGTGGACAGAGGGGTGAACAGATCATAATCTTGCTAAAAATCAGCAATTCCTTCATCTTCAGCAATGGATAAACCTAAGCATCAGCAGAACTGCTCTTGGGTCTGCTGTCTTTTTAGATTGCAGGTTCCTCTTAATTTTCCCTGGTGGGTTGGGCGCTACTGCTAGAGCAAACTGAAAACTGGGAAGGGGGTGCAGCAAGGCAGAGCAGAAGAAGTGGGAGGCAGAGAGCAGCTGAGAGGAGTGTTCAGAGGGAGTAGAGTGGATCAGCATGGAGCACGTCTTTGGCACATAATTCCGGTGCTAGACAAAGCTGCTGGGCTGATACTGCAGATGCTCTGGATTGCTGCGTGATCTAGAAAAGGCGTTAGCAATGTGGTTGGTGGGAGGAGACAGCCCCAAGTCTATGTACCAGCATTAAAATATACAGCTGCGTCCTGTCCTCCCCCCACCGTCTGCAGCACTGATATCGCTGTTTTTGTCTCTGTCCTCCACAGAGGTGAATTCCAAGTCAGCCCGAGTCCTGTTCCTCCTGGTTATCCCTGGGCACCTTGTGTTCCTGTACACCATCCATCTGCTGCAGGGAGGCCACACGTCTCTGTCCTTCACCTTTGTGATGCTCTATCTGACTGCTGCTTTGCTGCAGGTAAACCCCAGCCTCTCATCCGAAAGGAAACTCTCAGATACTGTGAAACCCAAACAATCTCCAGGCTAAACAGGAGCCACAGTAAAATTTCCAGCAGTGGCCCACATTTCCAGTGACTTCAGGAGTGCTTCCTACCAAGCATCATGTATCTTATGTGGATCTGGTAATTCCTCATCCAAATTGCCAGAGTCTGGTTTCCCACATGAGCACGACTGCCCTAAAGGGCAAGTGAGGGGTCAGACATGAGATGAGGAACAAGTTATCATCATCTGCAGAGATGCAGTAAGTGTGCAAAGACACATTTAGCAAGGAGGTACCTCTTGCTGTTGGTGGTACCTTGTTTGACCATGTTCATTCCTTCAGTCTCTAAGCCCGAAGTATTTCTAGGCTACCACTGCTCATCCCAGTAAAGGGCAGGGCAGAGGCTGTGAACCCCAGCCAGCAGGTTTCCCCTCTCATTTTGGAAACCAGTTTCACATATCATGATGGGGACCTAGGGATCCTTCTGGGTAGGGCCATATGGATCAAAAGCAAAGGGAAAAACCAGGCCTGAGAAGTTAATCTTTAAAAGTAAAAGTTCTGGGTAGGCGATGGGCAGTTCCTCCAATGTGTTTTCCCTGATTCCTTTCGCTATTTTGACTGCTGTAAACTTTGTCACCTCACTCAGAAATGCATGAGGCTGTTGCTTAAACTCACAGAGGCTCTGACTTCACTTGCCCTTTTAAATCAGTGATTCATTAATTTGCAGGGTGAGGTAGCTGACTTCTTGCTTTGCCTTACAAGCAGCCTCATGTCTGTGGGTTAATTCCTTGCATGTGTAAACAATCAGTTTTCCTTGACCTTTGCACAACCGTAAGCCCAGCCGCACAGCCATAGTTGTAAAGGAAAATATTTATTCTTTATGCATAGAGGTAACTCCTCAACCAGAGCCAAGCATGAAAATACGCAGAATAAATAACAGCATAAGGACCAGAGTCCCAGCAACGCCACTGACCCTGAAAGATTCCCATGGATGCCAGTGGAGGAGAATACGCTCAGCTTGGTTCTTTCTTCCCCTCCATTATACTTTATAAAGAAAGACAGAAAGAAAGAGAGGGGGAAGTTTGGGTCAGCTGGAGGAAGCCCAAAGAGAAAGATCAGAGGCCTAGGAAATATGACCTCAGAGGAAGGATTGAATGGACTGGGGTTAGCTAGTACAAGGAAGAGAGGCTTGAGAAAAATCTGGTTAACAGCCTTTAAGCTACCAAGTTTCTGTAGGGAGGGACAGAATAATATTTTCTCTGTAGTCACTAGGGATGAAACGTGAAATCATGGGTGTCAGATGCAAAAAGGCAGATTTATGTTAGACCTTGGCAAAAACAAGAACAGGAAAAAAAAAAAAAGAGCCATGGGGCTGATTGCTTAGAGTGTGGCATCTCCATCTTTGAGGGTTGTTTAGCATAGGTTAAACAAATGACCCTCAGGAAAAATGTGGGCATATTTGATCCTGTATTGAGGCAGAGGAATGGTCTATATAAAGCTCTTGAGTTTCCATCCAGCTTTAGTTTCCATGATTCTGTTCTTTAATTTGCTTCCCCCATCTCTCCTCCTCCCTCTCCCCCACTCAGCTTGCAGTTTTCACCTTTAGAAATGCCGTCTCTGGCTTTGGTTCCTGTTGTGCTGCAGTCTCCCATGGAGGGACCACAGATGTGGGGTGCAAACTCTCTCTCCCTTCTTAATTCAATTAACTAGACAGTCTTTAATCTTTAACCGAAGTATTTTTTTCCTCCATCTGTTTATCAGAATCGGGAATGAAATAGGAATTAAAAGAAATCACAACAAAGATTTTAAAACTGTTGAGATGAAAAAAAAAGAAATTATTTTCTTTTTTTAACATGTCAGTGCTGCTTGGGATAACTTTGATGTAAAAACTGCCTCAAACTCCAGTTGTCCACTGAGACTTTTAGGAAAAACAAAGTAGACGCGATCTGAATTTCTAATGGAAGAAAGAAGGATGAAGAGAAAAAACCTGGCGATGAAAGTGTCCTTAGGGGCTGCCTGCATATTTGCAGCCGCCCTGTGTCCGGTGGAGTGAATGGGAGCACTCCCATTCATGGCATGGGAAGCGGGAACTGTACCTTTAGGAGATGCTTTTGGTGACTCCCTTCCCGGCCCATGCGATGCCAAACAGTTCAAGCATGGTCCCCAGCCTTGTGGCTGGCAGCACGGGGCTGTGGCACCCTGGGCAATGCCAAGCAATGCAGTGCCCAAGGGCACGAGCCAACTACACCCATCCCAGCATGGAGGTTCTCTGGGGAAGGTGTTAACTCTCCGTGATCCCTGTTAGCCCTGGTACTGAGGAAGGCTGTGCGTTACCTTCTTGCTGCCTCACAGTGGGGCCTGTCTTCCTTCTCCTCAGGTGGGAATCCTGCTCTACGTGGCTGACCTGATTGTGCGCCTGATGTGGAGGAAGGCGCTGGATCCAGATAATTTCTCCATCCCCTACCTCACTGCCCTGGGGGATCTCCTGGGCACTGGATTCCTGGCTGTCTGTTTCCGCCTGGTTTGGCTTGTCCACGGTGCAGACATGAACCTGGGGAACTGAGAGACCGTGCGGTGCTCCGCATCACTCGTGCTTTCCTCTGGGACAACGGGGTACTTGGCGATGAGCGCTGGGTCACCCAGCTGGATTGGACCCCCCCTGCCACCCCCGACGCCCCATCTGCCCTCCCTGTCGTGCCTTACAGCTGGGCTCACCTGCCCCGAGGAATCAGCACCCACAGACTTGTGCCCTCACAAGTGAGCAAGCCGGTTTTAAGCAGCACCCGGCAAACAAGGCGTGAAGGAGCATTTGGGCCATTTGTAATGAATGAGCATTTTGATCGGTTTCTGGCCCTAGCACACACAGCCCATGAGGCCGCTCCAAAGCCCACCGAGGTCACTGCATCCGATCCTGCAAGTGGATGTCACAACCTCTCTGTCGGACTCTGACTTCCCATCAAGGGGAATTCTTTATTCAACCCTCTTTTCTCTCTTGTTGCATCCCTGGAGGAGGAGAGCAACTAGGTCTTTAAACTTGTCTTTTCTCCCTCGCTCAGATACTCAGGATCTGATGCAGTGAGCTCCTGGCTGGCTCGCGCCCAGCAGGAGGTTATCTAGGGATACCACCTACCTGCCCTGGCAGCGTCACTGTTGGCTGACCAACAAGCTGGATTAATTGCATTTTTGGGGGTAGGAAGGTTTGTTTTTACGGTTTATGAAATGTCCAGTAGTTAAAATGTTTATAGAAACACACAAACAAATAAAGTGGTTAAAGAAAGGTAATGCTGTGGATTTGGGGGTTGTTTTTTCTCACCGTGGCTCTGCCTGTTTCTAGTTCAGACTTGTCAGGTATAACTTCTTGCTCGCTTCTTCCTCATCCATTTATGGTTGGACAACACAATTTTAATAGGGCTTGAGGAAAATCAGTGTTTCCTAAACAAGACCAGCCTTTTGCAGCCCATGTGCTTCAGGTTAGAATTAAAGCCCATTCCCATTCCCACAGTTGCCATCCGCTCATTAACAATTGCGCTGCAACGAGTCTAGAATCTGCATGTGTGTGTAAGGATGGTGTTGGGCTGGGTGAGGGTTTGGCACGAGGATTTGGCAAATGACTCCTTAGGTCCTCGCTCCAGGGTGGCTATCTTGTGCTACCAGGAACACATCGGGAGGCTTGTGGGGCTGAAAGCAGCCAGTTCTCACTGAAATCGAAAAAGTAGGGTCCTCCACATCATAAGATGCCCAAGAGGCAGGAGCTGAGGACGTGGATCAAACCTTTGAAAAATGCCACTATGTTTCATCTTTAGTAATTAATCTGCCTTTGTATGTGTTGGAGCAGGGAAAGGGGGAGGTCAAGTCCCTCAGCCTTCTGGCAGACAGTCTTGTTCAAAGACCAGCCAGCTCTTAAAATCTTAAATTTGAGCTGTGTTGGGTGCCTACTGGCCTTGGGTCTTCCTTTGCTTCCGGTGCTGCTGCAAAGCTGAGGCCCCTGTATGGGATCAACATGTGGCTGAAGGTCCCAAACAGCAAAACCCGTCCAGCTTCAGGCTGCCAGGTGGGAAAAGCATTCCCTGGAAAGAAATAAGCTGTTGCCTTTCCCCCTCTCCAAGCCTCCTCTTCCTCTTTTGTTACAGGGGATAAATTACCCCATGCTGGCTGAGCAGGAGAGTATGTCACAGCAGCTTCATGGCGGGGGAGATTTCAGCATTTGGAGGCACACACTCCCCCCATCTAGGGCCTGGCTTGCTTTATCTCTGGTGGCAGCTGGAGTGCTGTCAGCTCTGCTGGGCTGAGCACACACCTGGGGGAACGGCAGCAGCTGAGGGGGCTTACGGGGAAAGCAATGCAAGCGCTCTGATTGCTGGTCCCAGGCTGAGGGGGTTGCATTAGAAGATTCCTAAATGTGTATTCTAATAATTTGAGATTAGCGTTTTATTTTGTAAACGTTTATTAGCTCTGATTTGGCACTGGCTTCTGGCAAATGACTTCTCTTGCCTCAACACCAGCTTCTCTTCTCCCCGCCTTACTGCATGTCCCCACTGCCTTGGAGAAGGCCTCTCAGGCCTTGATCATAGAGTCGTGGGATGGTGTGGGCTGGAAGGGACATTAAAGATCATCTAATTCCAACCCCCCTGCCATGGGCAGGGACGCCACCCACTTGACCATGCTTTTGCTGGTGTGAATCAGACAGGGCTGGTCCTAAGGCCAAGCTGCTGAGGACACCCCAGCTCTCTGCAGGGTCCCAGACATGTGAAACTCTCTCTTTTAATAGCACAGCTTTGTCCTTGCTGCCTCCAGTCCCCGAAAAGCCCCACGCTGGAGCCGATGGCTGGTGTTGACTGCAAGGGACCCCAGTGACTCTCCTCCAGTATCAATTCCCAGTGCCCAACGTGCAGCTGCTCCTCTGCCTTGCGATTGCAACAGAGCCCTTGCAGTGGTGTGTCCCTTCATCGGGGAATTTCTGGGCAGAGCTCGGCTCATTCTGGCTGTCACTGTTGACAGAGGAACACGGATGGGAACATGTAATGGATGCCATCTGTGTCCTACTTGCAGGACCCAGCTGGGCTGGGGTGACCCATGCTGCACCTTGCCCATGCTAGGCTTGCGGGTTCCCCCCTTGCAGGAGGTGTTGGGGCTACAAGCTGAGGTGGTGGGACTAAAAGGGCACAGAGACACGCTGTTCTCTGGGGTACCCCTTGGTGAGCAGCCAAGCATCAGCCGTGTGCCCGTGCACTTAGTGCAGGGAACGCACTTAAGACTGAAAATTGCTTCCAGCCTCAAGAGAAATGATATAACTAAAGGAAATGGTTTCAATAAAAGGGGATTTTTTTTTTCCTTTTTTTTTTAAGGGCAGTGAAAGGCTAGTTATTTGGCTGTTCAGCCTGTTTACTCTTTCTCTTTCCTCCTTTTCTTCCTTTCCCTGTGCAAATGAGAAAGGGCCTTTGCTAACAAAGGTTACATGTGACCCCGGAGCACGGCTTGGATCAGTGTTCATGTACCTCCATCTGAACCTGCTCCTCCCCGAAAGCACCCCCAGCCCCTCCAGTGAGTGGGCAGCACTGTGGGAGCACTGTTTCCCCCCTGCCCCCAGGACTGCTGCCTTGGTGGCACTGAGTGCAGCCCCCAGCCCAGCAGGGCGAGAAGCCACTGAATTGTCATGACATCACCCTCCTTCCCTCCCCTTAAAAGCAGAGATTTGGTGCTTAAACGCCTGCAGCATCCTTGGCTTTTCGAGAGCTTTCAGTACATCACAGCAGGCCCTACCTGGTTTTATGCTCCCTGTGTGGGATTTTGTTGGGGAGGAGATGTGGGGAGGGTGTTACTGGAGGGATTTTGTTGGGGAGGAGATGTGGGGAGGTTGTTGCTTCCCTCCCTTCTCCTTCACAAAATTCACATGGCTTCAGAGCAAACCTGTGTGGGTAGCAGAGCCCAGACAGGCTGTGGACATTTCATAGTGATTTCTGTCTTTAATCTAACTCAGCAGGAAAGTCCCTGCCAGCGGTGGGCCTGGCTTCTCTGCCGCTGTGTCTGTGTCATTACTGTGCCCAGCCTTTCGCTGGGTTGTAGCCACCCCGACACAGTCACCAGCACCTCCATTTGAGCTGACAGTGACTTTTATTTATATTTATTCCTCACAGCTCCCAAATAAGCAAATTCCTTAAAAAGGAGGAGGTGAGAGGAGAGAGTTCCTTTCTTGCTGCTCTACAGTCCTTGGCTGCTGACCTGACCGTTAGGGCTCAGCACTTGACCTGGACTGAGAAATCCCATCAAATGCTACGTGATCCCAGTTGAAGGCTTCCCTTGGTTTAATCTCTGGGTGGGGAACAAGGCAAACATGGAGTGTCAGCAGAAGAGTGAGACTGGCTAGTTTTGAATAAAGCAGAAATTTTAAAAAAGTTAAAAAGTTGCTTTGGGCTGGATGCTCCAAGCCCTGTGCAGCCATCAGCCAGCTGATCCAGGCTCTAGTAGGAGGCAGTGAAAAAATGTAAAATTTATTTTTTTTTAATATCTCCCTTGTTATTCCTTCATACTGTATTAGCAGTGAGGCTTAGACTCAGTCCTGTGATCAGCCACTAAATCTCCAGTTCATGTCAGTGCTGTGGAATGGGGGGCGAGGAAGGGCATGGGAGTTTGGGAGGGTGGGAGTGGGGATGTCTGCCCCACACCACTGCAAGGCCGGTGTGTTGGGGTGTGGGGTGGCAGCTGGGACCTCGGGGAGATCCATCAGGGGTTGGTCAGTCAGGGGCTCCCTCCTTCCTGAATGCAGAAGAGTTTCTCTTCGCAAGCAAAAAAGGGGCTGTCACCAACCGTAGGGAGAGACATGGAAGCAGGGATTTGTTTTCAGGAATAGTCAAAAGCATTTATTTCCCTCCCCTCCCCTCCCAGCTTCCACTCACTGCCTCCATCCTAATACAGTATTTTTCCAGAAACTCTACTTTGTGCGAGATGCAACACCCTTACCAGGGACAAGTGAAGAGCCAGCCAGCAAATACAAGCAAGTCTGAAAAGCCTCCTTCAAGCGCGACACTGCTTCCAAGGCATACTTGAAAACACATTTATTTTTTTTTCCCCCTTCAATGGAAGTCTATTTCATCCTCCAGCTGGTAAAAAACCCAATCTGTGGTGCACAGCAAGCTCTGGAAGAAAACTTCCCTATCACTGAAGCTCTGTTTTGTTCCACTGGAAGGAGAAACTCAACAGCTTCACGTGGGCCACCAGGGATGGGGCCAGTGGCTCTGGAGCATGAGACGCCCACAGCAGAGGCAACGTGCCCACCACGCGCCAAAGGCTGGAGCAACCAGAGCCGTTGGTAGCACTCGAAGGAAGGGGCTGGCTTGCCATTAGCTGCTAAGCCACCTTGGACTGTGGCAACACTCAGCACTGCAGGAAGAGGTATGTGTGTGTTTATATAATAAATAAGATGTACACACACGTGTATGTAGACATACATAAACCAAATGGCTATTAAGTATTACAATTAAATATAATCACTCAACATATAATATGTAAGTATAATTGTAAGTGCTGTTTATTCTTGTAGCACATACTTTATACACATATACATATTACATATAATGCGTGTATTTATCACCTATAAATATTTCAATTATTTGCAAGAATTCTATTATAAATTATAATATAGCCATTATTTACATTGTGTATGTGTGCATACGTGGACATATCAAAGTGAGGCTGGTCTTACTTGTTTTTTGGATCTCTGGTGCTCTGACAGCTCCCAGCCTCGCACCGAACCCCAGGGCCAGCCTGGCAGGGTGGGCACTTGCCCCCCGAGCCCCTTTCTGAGCGTGCCTGTGGTGCCCTCACCCCACGTTGGCTGCATGACACAGGCTCTCTGTGACTCAGGAGTCTGAATGTTACTTCATATGGCAACAGCCATGTTTTGTTTCTTTCTTTCTTTATTTTTAATAGGCACTTTGATGGGGGGGGTTGGAGGAGGGAGAGTTTAAATAGAGTTTGCAAGGTTATTCCTTGCCTGAGGCTGAGCTGTGCGCAATCGTCACGTCTAACTGGGATTTTTCCGTTTGTCTTTGGGCTCCTGTTGCTGAGCCGGGGTGACCTTGGCAGCACTGGCTGCAGCAGCTCTCCCTTGGCTACCCCAGTTCTGCTTCCCCAACCCATTGCTGCCAAAGTGCCACCGAGGACTCCAGCAGAAACCAGTGCTGCCCGGCCAGTAGGTCCCATGCACCCCACACACCCCAGCAGACGAGCTGCCTGGTTACGAGGTAGGTGTCTAATTGCAGCCACACTCTAATTGCAGCTCTGCCTCTGCTCCTTGTGGCAGGATCGGTGCACTTAGTGCAGCAGGGACACCCCAGTGCTGCTTTGGCAGCCACCTTGTCCCCCAACCCAGCTGCTCCCCGGGTATGGGGCCATGGGGGTAATGGCCACACTTACCCCTGGGCAGGGAAGGTTCATTTCCCTGCAGAAATACCAACCTGGGTTTTTTTTTTGGTAGTGTAAGGCTTGTATTTAAGGGCACCAAAAGAAGTCCATGCACAGGTACACATGTTCCCTTTGCTCTTTCTCCAGGTGACAGCATCAGAGCTCCTTCCTGGTGGGATGGTTGGTCCTGTCTTCATCTCATAGGTCACATGGGTACTTGAGAGGAGTCTTCACCTCTGCTGGTCATCAAACCTTGGTCAAAACGCAGCGCAGCACACGGTATGTAGCCCCACAGGGCAGCTGCACCAAAGCCCCATTGCCAGTAAGAAACAGGGTTGTGTTGTGGTCCTGTTCTGGATCCTGGTGGTGCCTTCATGCCCTTCATCACAGGTCCACCATCTTCCTCCTGGAATCACTCCCTGCTCAGAGCAGGGTGCTGAGGCAGGGCAGAGGGAATGACACCCTGCTCCGTCCTCCTGGGGGGAAGCCCCCAGGGCATCTCCTTGTTGCACATCAGGTGCCACCACATTGCTGGTCTCAAGTAGAGGAGAAACCCAAATCCAATACACTTTAGAGGTGGCCTAGATAACCGCGATATTTTTCTCATCTGGCAAGAAAAAGGGATGTAGTGAAACAGTTAAACCCCCCTCCCTCAACCAACGAGGAGCCGCTCAGAGCCATGGTGGGTCTCTTCCAACCTCAATGATTCTATGATTCTATGGTTTCCAGCACCCGAAGTAGTTGAGATGCTTGCAGTTGGGATCACCCGTCACACGGTGTCCTCCTAACTCCGTTTCCCTGCGCTCCCGCAGCGTTTGTCGGTGCCAACCGGGTAGGGATCGGGCCGGGGCTGCCCGGCGGCCCCCAGCACCGGTACCCGCACCGGTACCCGCACCGCCACCGGCACCGGCTGCTCCTCGGCTTTGGCACAGGCAAAGCCTTTCCAGACCTGGAAAGCTCCAGCCTGGGCTGCAAGCGGTTGCTTCAGAAATACAAAGTGGCCATTTTCTGTTTGCATGGGCAGGTTTTGCTTTGGAAAGCGGTGTTTAGGCAGGGGGAAAGCCAAGGGTATGACCTAAATGGGTTGGATTGTGGCTGTTGGTTGGTTGTGGGGTTTTTTTTAGTAAAAAAGCCCAAAGATGGGTATTTCCAAAGGTTCTACGTGACCCAGATGCCCTGTTACAGACTAAATCTCAGCAGGATATTGCCCTTAGCAGGCCATGGCTGAGGCAGGAGGGCTGCATTTGCTGTTGTTTGGGGACCGGGTGAGCTCTGATGGGGATGCTGGGCGACAGGCTGCCGATCAAATAGCCATGACAACCGGGACCATCTCCAAATAGCCACCACTGCAGGAAAGGTTAGAAACCAGCTGGCCAAAAGACAAAGCCCAGAGTGTGCCGGTCCCTCCTTTCACTCCACAGAGAGCCCAAAGGGGCTCCCAGGCAGCCAGATACCGCCTGAACACCCACAGCACAATGGGGAGAGAGTCTGTGTGTCTGTCCGTGCCACTCACTGTGCCATCAGCTTTTAAGAGCTACCTGCAGGGAACAATATTTAGGAAAAGAAAATAAGAAAAAAATGAGGGGAAAAAAAAAAAAAAAGGAAAAAAAAAAAAGAAAAAAATGAGGGGAAAAAAAAAAAAAAAGGAAAAAAAAAAAAGAAAAAAATGAGGGGAAAAAAAAAAAAAAAGGAAAAAAAAAAAAGAAAAAAATGAGGGGAAAAAAAAAAAAAAAGGAAAAAAAAAAAAGAAACCCATCCAAAAATCCATCCCTTTGTGAATCTGACCCCAAATTATGATTCATGACCAAAAGTGATGAAAAGAGCTTGTGGCGACTTGAACAATGATTTTTCCGAGCAGAGGCAGTGGTAAATGGGGAACGTGAGACTCCTGAGAAAACAGGAGGAATGCACGCCAAGCCTGAACGCTGCAGATTAAATTTGTTGCATCATATAATCTGATTTTGTGCTTTGAGTTTCAACTAGATGGGGAGATTCTAAGATAGCACGAGAAAGGCCATTTCCGCGAGATCTCCAGCCCAGATGGGGGAAATCAGTCAAGCTGCCAGGATCACCAGCAATTTTATTTACTTTTCTCTTTCATTGCTTTGCTAAACCCAGCCTCCAAACAGAGCAACCGAGGTGGGGGGTGTCAGTATTTAGGCGCCGATCGGACACAGGGAAGAAAAAGGTTAAGATATAACAGCCGAAAGTTGTTAGATGAAAACATTATTTTTTAAAAGAGCCTGAGAGCACAGGGGTTTTATAAAACCTCCCATTGTATTGCACTAATAAGTCAAGTGTTCGCAGCCGAGCCAGCAGACACACTCTGCAGCATCTATTACTGGCATATTTATTTACAAAGGCAGCCACCGAGCCAAAGCCGAACAGAAAAGAGGAAAGACTGAAATATGGTTTTAAAGGAATACAGCTCCTTGGACTGGTTTTAATTTAAAATCCTAGGGCTGGGTTTGTCATTTTCTTTTGTGTTTCGCCCCCTCCTTCCCACTTCTTCTTCAAGGAATGAATTGTCCAAAGCCAGCCAGGCAAAGGGGAATTTTCCTCTAGGTGTCTCTGTCCCCATTTTTATTCTCAGTTTTTTCTCATACACATACACACACCCCCCGACAAGCACACACAGACACACACACACTCTTCTTCTCTCGCCTTCCTAGTCCAGCATCACCTTTTTATTACCACAGTGGTCTCCCATGTCCCAGCACAGCACTCCCCAAGGCATTTTGTAATTCAAACCTGCCCCAGCACCTTTCTTGGTCCCCCATTGCAATGCAGTCACCCCATGCAGGAGACACCGGCTGTGCCCGGGAGCAGCACGTGGTGGCAGGGGACCAGGAGCCAGTGCTGCCAGCTGGGTCCTGCTAGTCCAGTGTGGCCATGGGCAGGACACCATGGAGGACATGATTCATCTGAGCAGACATCTGCACCCATGCTGTACATACGGCTTTGCAAAACAGTTATCACCTGCTCTTAAAAAACAGGCGGTGTGGGGCCTGGATTTACTAGATTTGCCCAGAAATCCAGAGACAGGCACAGGCAGAGGCACTGACTGCTCTGCTGTTCTAGCTCAGGAGAAAGCACTGTGTCTCTGTCAGCTCATACCTGCTGCAAACCTGCTCCTCTCTCTCTCTCTTTGGAGTATTCTGCATCCCAACCAAGAGCACGTGGAAGGAGAGGAACAAAAAAGCCCTCCAGGCTTTGTCAGGGAGAAATGCGTGGTCACAGCAATGGGGGAGGGCGCAGGAAGCTGGAGGAGGAGGGAGGAGAACAAGGCAAAAAGAAACGATGGGAGCAATTTTAAATGAAAGGAAAAGCTTACATTAAATTATTGCTTTATTTCTGGTTCTATGCAAGTCTCTGACATGCTCCACCCCTCCCCCCCAAGATGCCATGTCCACCCCCAAACAGCCCAGTAAGGAGGAGAAAGACCTGAAGGGATCCTGCCCGAAAAAGGAGCCTTCCCAAGACTTGGATCTACAGAGGAGTCTCTTAGTTAAAAGAAAGTCCCCAGCCATGGCAAGCCCTCCTACCCAGCAGTGTCCAGTCCCACCACCATCCCTTGTAGATGTTGAAGGGTAGGAAGGAAAGGGAAGGAAAAGCTCCAGCCCCAGTGTTTTGAGAGGTGTCCTCCCTCCAGACCATGCATGAACAAGGCATCAGGATGTGGAGCAGACCATAATGGAGAGGGGGAGAAGTCAACTAAGAGATGAGCACAGGGTGGGAGGAGAGGAATTTTGGCAAGATGAGAGTTACCCAGCTCTCCTTTGCCTCTCCCCCCAGCCCCTGCCTCATCGGATGCGGAGGTATGAGGGGATGGAGTAATTGAAGAGCAAGTAGTCCATTTTGTATAAATTAAAGAGTCTCCTTTGGTAGAAGGGGCTAATGTCCTGGAAGAACTGGGCTGTCATGTCATCTGTTGTCCTGGTGGTCTTGGATGAAGATGGGAACTTGACACTTGTGTCGGCCCCAACGAGCTGGAGGATGTAGTTGGCATCTTCAGCCAAGGTCTCATACTTCCCCACCACATCGTAGTGGACGATGCAGGGGTGGCAGAGCGAGTGCACCCGCTCCCAGTGCTCGTTGAAGGGCTCCTCCCGCTGTGTCCTTGGATCCAGCAGGTAGTAGACGAACTCCTCAAAGCGTACATCGTCCCCGCGCTCCAGGGCCTTGTCGCTGGGCTCCTGCCGGTGCCGCCGGATGATCTTCGTCCCGTAGCGCTTGTGGAAGGCTGTGTTGTAGCTGCGGGTGAACTTGTTGCGGTACGCCGAGACCAGGCGCTCAAAGGGCTCCCGCACGAAGATGAACTTGAGGTAGCTGCGCAGGCGGTGGTTGATCTCGGGGATGCTGTACTCGGAGAGGGTGCGCAGGTTGGATGAGACGTGGGCCTCGTTGGCGGGGATTTCCAGTGGGTCCCGGTACTTGCCTTGCCCCGTCAGGACCATCATCACCCGCTTCCAGTTAGTGCAGGCCACTTTGGGCACGTAGCAGTAGAGCAGCCCGTGCGTGTCATCCACCACCAAGTGCCGCAAGTCATCGGGCCGCAGCAGGCGCCGCTTGCGGGTGTAACGGTTGCAGACGTTGCTCAACAGCTCCCGTCTCTGCTGGTGAACCGCCTGCAGCGATGACTGCTCAAACTGGGGAGAGAGAAAAAAGAGATGGTCACTAGCTTGGGCAAGCTGATGGTGGCTTACACACCCCAGCACGATGTGGTGATGCCCACAGCCAGGAGGTGTGTGACACCACCTATTGCCCCCAGAAGGCTCGGGCCATGTATGCCCCCATGTTCTGGTGTAAAGGAGAGCTTTAGCCCAGTGTATGGGTGGGTGCTGTAACAAACGTTTGGTTTGTATGATCATCTCTGATCATATTCTTCATTCATGGGGACGAGAAGTTCATACATGGTCTTTTTTCTTTATCCCTTTTGATCTTTGCATTAAGGCCTGGCAGCTGCTACATTGGTTTCCCTGGATCCCAGAGCCCCCCAACTCCCACCCCAGCTGAAACTCCCCTCCAGATTTGGGGACATGACCTTTCCCGTCATGATTTTCATCAGAAATCCCAAAATGTCATTAAAGCATCGGGGGAAGGAAATTATTTCCAGGAACTCAGAAGGGGAAGGTCCCCTCCTCCTCCTGCCCACTCCCTCCCTGTTTTGCTCACCAGAGTTGGGAAGTTTCAAGAACAGCCCTGAGGCCACCACTGGGAGCAACAGCCTCATCCGGGCCGTGACCACTAACGGCTTCACCACGGGTTTGCCAACCCAGGGCAGCTCTGACCCCGCGGAGCTGTTGCTGTAATGCAATGCAATCGCCCCTACGTCGCAATATGACGGTGGCTTCCACTTTGGGGTTGTGAAAACAGTCCTGCTGGTATCACAGGGCGCCATGGCAAATCTCTCTGCAGCCTGGAGACAACCTCAAGGTTATGGGCAAGGGCAGGCCAACTCCTTGAATCCCCACATCCTTGCTGCTGACTGCTGTCATCACTTCTGCATGCCAAAGGACACCCTTTGCCAAGCCTCAGGTGCACCCTTGCCTCTCTCTGGGGACCAAAAGGGGTTTTGGAAGGCACTAGGGCCTGGGGGAGGCAGTCTTGTGGAGTAGGGCTTTGTAAAGCTCCTGCCAGGAGCTGGGATCCTGAGACAAACTGCCCATCCCTTGGATGATCCAGCAGACCCATCACCTTCAGAGGGGCACTAACATCTGGGCAAAAAGCTCCTCCTGCAAGGGATGAACCACACACAGACCTTTTCGGATCTCATTTCCACTAAGGAACTAACCTTATCCAGGTCACCTTAGTGACCACTTCTTCCAGGAACCTGCATGGCCAGAAACCTGAGATGGAGGCATGAGAAAGAATCCCATCCCTGCTCCTCTCCAAGAGGGAGATGATAAGGGAAAATGCTCAGATGGAGGAAATGCAGGTCAACAGACTTGACTGCACCAACTGCCACCAAGAAATGACTTTGACGTTGCCTAGTTGGATATAAAGAAAATATAGCACCTAGGGAGGTGACAGTCATAGCTAAAGAGGTATTCTTATGGTACACCTCCCGGCGACACAGTCAAACTTTTCAGCAGAAGTGTCTTTTGTTTGGAGGCTCCCTGTCACCTTTTAAAATTGGAAGCCCTTTTGCAAGTGCTTAAAAAAATAAATTTAAAAAAAAAAAGAGGCATTTTAATAATGTGGGTTTTTTCAGGTGTTTTTTCCCTGTACTTGCATAATTCAAAACTATTGGACCAGAGAGACAGACAGACACACTGTCTGCAGGCATGGCAACAAATAAATGTGACTACTTTTCAACAGCCGCCCACTGGAATAAGTGCATGTCTTGCAGTTATTTCAGAGCAAAATTGCTCCCTTCATTTCCTTTTCTTTAAAAGCCAGAGAAATTAAGTATCACTTTTAAAGAAGCAACACCATGACGTTCCAGCAGTGTTAGGGTTTGCTGGCATTGTGGCTGAGAAAGTTCACATCTGCCATTTTTCCCAGAGCAAATGCAATTCAGCTGCTTATAGACATTAGAGCATCCACCTAGACAGGAGTATGGTCTTTTCTTTTGGACACGGCCAGAGGTTCAGGCCAGGGACCATGGAAGTGGTTGGAGACCCACAACACCAGAGAGGTAGAAGAAGGGGTCAGCCCCCAGCGCCCCACTCCCTCTTCATCCCCCCACTGCCCTCTCCCTGTCCCCTTACCTGGTCACTCTCATACAGGGCCTGAAGTGGGCTGCGACCAGCTTTCCCCTGCCAGGTGGATCTCATAACCCCGTCTTCTGCAGCTGGAAAAGGAGCAAGAAAAATCAGAGGGGTTGGGAGGGCTGCTTCCCTCAACCTCTCTGGAGATGCCCAAGCTGGGATGAGGCAACCTCCCCCAAGAAGAGAAAAATCCATTTGGCTCTGGGGGAAGATCCCCCTTATATTTTAGCAAAACCTGCAGTTAGGGTTGAAAAGGTGCAGATCTAACCTTCAATCAAATAAAGGACCACAAATAAAGACAACGGCTTGTTTCAATTTCAGGAGCAACTGGGAAGAGTTTGATCCATGCACACTTGGGAAATGTGAGTGCGTACGGGCTGCGCTGGCAAGGGAACAACTCAGGAGGCAACAGGCTCAGCATCACTGCAGCTGCAGGAGGGGTGAGAGAGCGTCTGTGCTGAGCAGAGATAAAGGACAGATCCATCACTGGCAGCTCTGTGCTGAGCCCCCACCAGCTTGGAGTTTGCATTTCCAGGCTCAGAGACACAATCATTAGTAGACAAACTGGTCAGATGCTTCGTCTGGGAAGTCATTTTAAGTTCTTACTTGCTTTTTTTTTCTTTTTCTCTTCTCTCCTAAACCAGCAACATCTCCTTGAGCTTTTGAAGCTAAAGACAGCACCCGAGCAGTACTCACCCCTTCCCTGCCACACAGATCAGCTGGTTTGGTTTTGGGGGTCTGTTTGTAGCATCACCAAACCCGAGGCTGGATCTGGCCAGCCACAAATGTGGTGCTGGACACCAAGTTGGTGACAGATGCTCAAGTTCTCATGCTCATAAATTATGTAGGGCTGCAACCACCTTCCAGGCTATGAAGCATCTGCTTCAGCTGCCATCCCTCAGCCCCAGAGACCTTCTTTCCAGCACAGCGTGGGCAGAACCACGTGGTCTGGATATCCCAAACCTAATGCATGGAGCCAGCCATGACAGGGCACAGGCTCTTGCTTGCAGTAACACCTCCAAACAGCTGTCCCACCTCTCACCCACCCCATTCTTCTTGTATCCAACCGTCTCCATTGGCAAAGCATGCCACGACAATTCTCATGTGAGAAGAAGGTTTCTAACCATGGGGGTTGTGCAACCCTGGAGTTGGCTTCCACAGGAGAAGTCACACTGAGAATTTTAAAATGGAAGATGATGTTTTTCTGAAGGGGACAATAGGACATATTGTTCAGGAGATCGTGGCCAGGGGATTCTTCCAGTCCTCCAAGTTCCTGCTCCTACAGGGACCTTCTAAAATCTCAGAGAGACATTTGTGGTGGAGGTAAAAGCATCTCTCACAAACCATTTCTGGCAACATGAAAGTTTCTAACACAGAGGCTTTTTGCAGCACCATTTGGGGCTCTGGATCTTTTCGTTCACCGACCACCACCAAACAAACGGAAATGTATTACACAAGTCCCAGATGGCATCTTTTTAACCAAAATAACCAGAAGGAAAAAAATCCAAATCCTATCTTCTTTTCCATGTGCCTGTATTTTGTTTACATGAAAACTGCTCCAAAATACAAAGTCACCAGGGTCTAAGCTAAACATTATTCATTCCTGGAGCTGTAATTAGGGGGAAATGATTGCCTGACCCCACAAAATTACATCAGCAGTGCATGGACGCTTGCGTGTTCATGGGAAATGGCACTTCCTGCAGCACTGGATTAATCGAGAAGTGTCTCAACGAGAAGGTTCGGTTTCTTCCTCAATCCTCTGTATCAGTTACCCCACAGGAGGGTGAAACAGCATCTGTGCTAACGAGAGATAAGCAGAAGATCCAACGCACACAGCGCTGGGCTGAGATGCTCGTCCCAGGTCCCAGAGGGGCCCCGTTTCACATTTCCAGACTCGTCCCTCTGCAAATGGCAGGGAATTAGATCAACCTTGAAAACTCGACTCACGGCAGCTCGAATCTGCAAGCAGAAAGCATTAAACTCGAGTCCCTTTCCTGTCCAGGGATGATAAATTCCTGTTCGATTTAAGAGCATGACCTCGTTGTGGGCTGTCTGCAAGCGCCCTGCGCCGCAGCAGACGCTAAGTATAGCCTTAGTAAAAGCAGTGTGGAGGTATTTGTTTTCAAGACTAACACGTGCATCAACCAGAACCTTTCTTGTGAGGGACATAAGCAAACCCCAGGTGGTTCGGGCTGACATGTAGCTGCTAGAAATGCAAATTGCTAGTGCCGGCGTGGTGCAGGGAATGCATTCCCAAGGAAAGGCTTCAGCGCCCGGTGCAGGGTCAGGTCACAGCTGGGAGGAGCAGCCTGACTCAGCAGAAGGCTCTTTAGGATGAACAAAAACCAAATTTGCAGTAAAGCGGGAGGTGAGCAGAGGTCAGGCAGACAGATCTGTGCTCTGATCGCTCTGGGCTGTGCCTTTCAGTGCTGCTGAGGCAGAGGAACAAGCCCGGCCAGGGACTGCTGCACCTCGCATGACTTTTGCCAACAGCCCCAGCAGAAACGTTGCAAAATGGATTTCTTCCAGCCTTTTCCCAGCGTAAGATCTGGCAGAGAACAAGCCATCTTCTCTGGATAGCAGCAAACCCCCTAGGATCCCTGCTCTGCTCATGCTGTACGGAGTTCCAGAAAAAAAAGGGGGAAGAGAAAAGAAAGGACCAAAGCTGCCGGGCTGCTCCCGTGCAGCCGGAGGATCCCGGGAGCGCTGAGCTGGCATGGGGAAGATGCCAATGCTCCACGCTCACTGCGGCCTGACAGCTCTTGCTCTCCAAAGCGATGACACCATCTCCTGCCCAGGGCACTCACCAAACGGCTGGCCCAACAGCAGGGTTTTACGAGGCTCCAACTACAGTGTCCCAAGGAGAAAAGCAAACGGGCTCCTGGCTGGGCCATGAGGATGACTTTTGAAGCCAGTGTTAAACCCTGTGCAGCTCAGCACAGCACCACGTGGGCAGCGGTGCATACGGAGGGCAGCAGCCCATCCCTGTGCCCCCTGGGATCAAAGCACTCATCCCTGGCAGGGCTGGGGTTGGAGCAGCTGGAGATGCCTGCAGCCTGTGCTTGAAGGGAGACAGGTACTGGCCTAAAGCATCCGGGATTCCCTGGCAGAGCAACACCGACCATCACAGCAGTAGCCCCTCTAGGGCTTCTGGGTCCTGTCTGAGCCAGCGGGAGGCTGCAGACAGTGATTTAGCGGGAGCCAGCCCCCCTCAGACCAGGCTTTGCCACCTGACACAGCTCTGCCCCATGACCCCAAGCTGTGGCCATTCCCTGCTCGCCATCCATCAGCCCCAGCACCTGCAACGTCTTTGCTGATGTGCTCCCCTCCCAGTCCTTCTCCCATCACCAGACAGCGGGTCCTCATCGTGCAGCTCTATGATCACAGATCAGTTTTCATTCAAACACAACCCCCCCCATCCATGGCTGCTCCACCCCAACCACCTGATCATGCAATCCCACAGCGTGCTCCCATCCTGAGGTCTCTCACCATCCTGTCCCCTAATTGCTGTCCCCATCCTGTCCTCACCTTCACCCCTTACCCCAAGCAGGCAATGGCCCACCTTAAGAAGGCTGAGCTCAAGGGGCTCCACAGCAGAACTGCACAGCTGGAGAGGAAACCAAAGATGGAGGGGGAGCTGGGGAGAGGTTTGATTCTTGACCTGTGCCTGTTTCTTCCATCATATCTGGGATACAGCCTGGACTGTGAGGAGGAGGAGGGAGGAAGGGGGAAGATGGGCAATGACATTTACACATCCCTCTTCTTCCACTAGTTCATGCTGAGAGCAAGTCAATCACCCCCTGTACCACTGGCTTACCTATCCCTGGGATGCTCCTGAGACTCCAAGAAGCTTGGGAAGGTCAAGGAATACTGAAATATATTACCGTGTTGAGGAGGGAGTATCGTCAGAATAAGTTAATGGTTTGTACTGTGTTTTGGCACCACGGCCCCGAGTACAGCAGGATCTTCCATCATGGGGGAGCTGCCAAGATCTTCACATCCTGGCTTTCCTCCTGACTTTATAGCTTGTTACTGAGGTTCCCAGATTCCACCACGTGCAATGGTAATCCTGGGAAATTTGTCATCGCCACAATTGCATCCGAAAGCAGGGATGTCATTTAGCCAAGGTATATTGAGTTTCTAACAGGGAGAAAACATCAACCCTTGGCAACCGCTGGATCACCATTTGGATAATAAGTATCAAGAGAGTGTATGTCTGTGATCCAAATCTAAAATGTTTTTCACTGAGACGCGCAAAAGGCAATATCACATTTGTCCCTTGCATCTACAAAGGATGAGGCAAGGGGATAGGAGTGATGCAGAGCAAGGGACTGAACCTCCCATGCTGAGGCAGTGACATGGACCAGAAATCACTGACTGAGATGAGCCTGGAAGGGAGGTCAAGCATATTTTGGCATCTCCTGTGCTACAAGTGCTTTCAGTCTTTCCCTGGGAGCGTGAAATGGCAAGGCACTCCTTCCTTCCCCCTACAGCCCACATTTAGTGCTGTCCCATCAAAACTGAACCTATTCTCTTGCAGACATGAGACATCAACACCGCAGAAGGATCTGGGGTTTCCATGACCTGCCAGCTTTCTTTGGAAAAGGGAATAGATTTTAAAGCTGTGACTACTTAGGTGTACTAGTTGATTGTGAAGAGAGCCAGACATGTGTGAGGTGAAGGAAAGACTGGATCATGCCCATCCCAGACTTCTGGAAGCAGCAGTGAAAGAATTTGCTGTTTTGGCTGCAGAGACTCTAAATTACGGAGGGAGGTTCTCTGCAACCACAACAGCAAATCCAGTGCCTGAGTTCGAAGAGTTTGGCTAGGAGACAGGATTCAGGCAGTGACAAGCCTGCTAAGCTGACATCAGCATTACCAAGGCTTTAGAAAACAGTCTGAAGGAAAAAAAAACACAAAAGATTTGTGTGCAACTGGATAGGTGAATAAAATCAACATGGCATTTACTAAGCACAGCTTATACCCATGCAGCCTGATCTGTCTATAAAATTAGTCGTTTCTATAGATCAAGCATATGTGGTAGATCCTCACCCAGATAACGTAACACATGAGACGTGACATACCACAGGAAATAAATACTTCAAACAGAGAAGATGAAGTTTTAAAGGTGAACTGTGAGGGACACAAGCAACTGGAAAGCAGGCGGTGTTTAAATAGGAAATGCTGGGCAGAAAGCAGATTCTGAGTAAAGGATCTCTAAGATTGGCTGTGGGATTAGTACTTTGGGAATGAGTTGACATAAAAATCGAAAGACACTGATGACGAACAAAGCATTGAGAAAGGCTGCCATGGCAGAGAGAGACTGAAACAGCAACCAGGGAAACTAAAGCTTTGTGCTGGACCAGGGGAGTGGAAATTCAACAGAATTTAATTTTGCAATGTTGGAATTCAGCAGTTTCTGCTACTTTGCTGCTGGAAGTGGCAGGAGGTCCCAGCTGCATTAGTTCTGGGCTATCAGCTGCCACTGTGACAGTCATAAAAAAGGCAAATGAAGTGCTGAAATATATCAGGTGAGGTATTTGCCATAGCAGCAAAAAAAGCACGAATACTATTATCCATAGCATTGGCGACCTTCACCTGCAGCACTGACAGCTCTGCTCTCCTGGGACCAGGGCAGATCCAGAGCTGCTGAGAAAGGCTGCAAGGTGGCCAGGTGATCCCAGGCTTACTCAGGTGCCAAATAGGAAGAGGTTTGGAAACCCCAGATCTGTGGGAATCTGGCTGAGATGCAGCAGGAGGAATCTCAACTCCTTTGGGGGTGGAGGATGGAGCTTTCAGGCATTTTCCACGCTGGGCCCTGGGGGCCACAAAGGGTCAAAAGTTCCACTCATGATCCCCAATATGAAATGCTGGAGAGGGTTAAAACGTGCAGATGCAGTCATTTCCAGCCAAGGGAAGTGAAGAGAGAGCACACGTGTTTGCATGTGAGTATGCACCCCAGAGGTCCCCAGGGAGCTAATCCTGACCCCACCACTGTCTCACAGCCCCGGCTTTGCTTCCTGTTGTGTCTGTGCAAAACCTAAAAAAAGAGAAAAAATAATTGTGGTGCCTGGCCACCCAAAATTATCAGGCTGAGTGTTAATTACAGCCTGAGACTCCCAAGCGGGTGAGTGGGATAGGTCCTTGTCTGTACTCTAGGAAGACCCAGCTCTCAGGGCAGCCCCTCTTGGAAGCAGGATGTTCTCTCTCAGACCAAAAAAATAGCTCTGAACTTGGGAGAGGCGGGGTGTGAATCCGTCACATTTGTGATGGACCAGTTATGAATTCACATTTGTGATGGATTGTAGATCTGAACATAGGAAAAGGTCTTGGTGGCACGAACTGACTGCCTGGCACACATGGCACGTGTGTGGCCTAACTGAGTTGATAGGAGACAGCAGAGTTTACAGTGGGAAACAAATAAGAACGATATTAGCCCTTTTTATCAAGAGGGCAAACAACACCTGGAGGTCTTTAGTGTAAAGGGATCGGTACTTGCTTTAAGTCAGCCATTGGAAGAAATTAGGACCTGGGTCTCTTTGTGGGCACGGCAATGAGCTTTTCCAGACTTTGCTGGTTTTGACTCTTCTCCGGCACCTGTTGTGGATGATGAATGAGTCCTTTGGTCCCACCAGTGATGGCTCACTCGTCCCTGACTGCAGAAACGCAGCCCTGCTTCGTGAAGTCAGGCTCCTCGCTATTAAAATAACTGCACTCAAGAGACACGGAGGAGGATGCTGCCGTCTAATTTAAGAGAGGATATCGAGCCTGCGTTATTCAAAGCCAAATCGTAGATGCAGCCACTGGCTGCTGAATCTGTCCAATTTTCAATTATAACATCCAAGAGGGGAAAAAAAAAAAAAAAGAGAGAGAGAAAAAAAAAAAAAAAGAAAATAGAGCTTGAGCTTGACAGCAGCAGTGATAGATCCAGACAGTTCCTGCAGTCTGAGCTCAGTTTTCCCTCCCAGTCTGATAGCAAAGTCTGGGACACACTGCCTGGCTGGCGGCTGGACACTTTGACACCGTGAGGATGGACCAGGGCACAGAGGCCAAGAAATTGCACATGGAAGCAGCAGTCAAACCCCTGGGCAGAAGCCCATGGTCTGTGTGAAGAGCAACCCTGCCTGGAAGGATCAGAGCTATTGGGCTGAACAGAGCTGGTCTCAAGGAAGCAACGTTTAAGTCTAGGAAGTTCTGGCTTTTGTGCCATATTGGTGGAGAACACATCTGCTCCATTTCTACCTTAGCACAAGGGTTGGTTGTTGGGTTTGTTTAAAAAAAAGGTAGATACTTTTCAAAACAGGGGTGATGTGGGAACCCAAACACCGAAATCCCACAGCAAACCCCAGACCCACTGGTTTAACATTGCTGAAAGTAGTAACCACCGTTTGATAGAGAAGACAACCCAGTAAGTGACTGTTTGCTTTCTTGCATGCTGCATTCAGCGGTGAAAAACTGTGGCAATTCTGGTGTTCACATCCTTAGGCATTTCAGAGCTAAGGGAGCACCTCTGGGAATTAAAACCAAACCCCGTTCCTATTTTTATTCTTACAGGAAGGTTTTGATTTGGGAACGCAATTTTTTTTGGTTTCAGCAAAGAGGCAATCCAATCTACTTATATTCCCATGACTGTTCATTTTTACTGCATCTAAAAAGCTGGGCATATAGACAACAGAGGCTGAATTAAAATGCTAAAGAAGAAAGGAAGAGAAATCTAACAGAGCCACATGCTTGATGTGCTTAAATGCATCCTTCAGCTTCATGAATTCAGACATAACCACCTCCACTGGGGAGCTGTGAGTAAAACGAGAAGCAGGAGATGTAACCAGCTGAGCTTCATCCAGGTGCTCACACCCAGAACCTGCTCAGTGGCTCGTTGGATCACCCTGAAAAACTCAAGTCTGCTTGACCATCTTCTCTGCCAAGGCTGAGGGTCCTCCACATGCAATGGTGATGTGGGAAGGGGAGGATGGGGACACGGCTGCAGTGTGAGGCCACGTGAAGAGGAGACAACCACGACACCAGAGCGCAGCAAGACGTGTCCCCCAGCACGGCCCCGCAGATCCTCGCCATCTGCTCAGCCAGCAGCACCTGCTTGGTTGGCTGATCTTAAAGACAGTAAACAGAGGGCAGCCCTTGACCCTGTCACACTGCTGTGTCACACCACTACCTCCAGCGGGTTAGGTGGGACCCTGCCTCTCACCATCCTGCAGCACCACTGGGAAAAAATGCATTCCCGGGGCTCACGAGGGAAAAGAGAACATCCCAAGAACTTTGGATGCAGGGCACAGGACTTGAGGCCATAGTGTGGGAAATCTGGGGTGGACATCAAATGCCAGAGACCTGGCTGAAGCTCCACGGGAGAGACTCAGTGCAAACATGGGAGCTGTACCTCCCACTCGGGGAGAGCATCTGTCACAGCTAAGAACTTTGGTCCCTGAATCTGCAGGACATGATAGGTCTCGTTCTGGCCCCAAAAGTGAAACAGTAACACAATGATTGTGTACAAAGATCTCAAGCAAGTGCTTCTTCTACAGTGCAGCCCCAACCACTGCCTTTCTGGACATGCAGGGGGTTGTCCAGAAGAGAAGAGAGCACCAGGGGATGCCCAAGGCATCTCAGACTTGCCTAGGAGCCTCCAGACATGTGCTGAGGACCTGCAGGAGCTGCTGGGGCTAGGAGGATTTAGAGAAGCTCTCTCAGGTAGCAGACCAAGTTTTTTCCTACATCTCCAGAGCTGAAGTTTGTCCCCCAGACAGCTGATGAGTATCTCTGCACTTGGTTCACGCTCCAGCGGTAGGAGGTTGTGCCCCTTGGGCACACTCAGAGGTAGCGGGCAGTACCCATGCCCCACTCTGGCAGGTACACTGGGCAGCACAGCATGTACAAGACTAAGTATTTTGGGGAAATGGAGCATTAGAAGGTGAACAGCAATATTCAGACAGGCACAAGCAACAGCAAAAAATAACCAGCACTGCGGAGAATAACCAGAAGAGATGCTTTCTCATCTTTTCCCAGGCCTCTCCCATGCACGGCGCTGCTCCCCAAGCAGCTGCATCACAGAGAAGGGGAGGGCTCAGGTATCAACCTGCGATAGCCCCCACCTTGCACAGCTTCCACGGGGCAGCTAACAGATGCCTTTGGAGAGAACGCTGTATTTGACCTCTTGTTCATCCTGGGGCTGTGCCAGCGAGAGGTGAGCGGGAGGAGTGAGGAGGGGAGCTGGCATCAACTTGAAAAACTCCATAACTCTAATATTTACGATACAAACACACATTTCTTGTTCCAGCCCAACATCCTCTGCAGCTTGGGAAATGCCCCTTTGCCCTTCCCATCTTTGCTTCTCTTTGCACAGTGTTTTCCTCCCCAGTTATGGCTTGTTGAGCCTGTTCTACCTCATGACAACGTCCTCTTGCAGAGGCTCCGCACAGGCATAGGTGACCATTCCCTCCCATCAGCAGGTGAGCAGTGAGCCAGTCCCATGCAGGAGGTTTTGTGGACACAGGTGACAGGTCTCTACCTAACACAGTCCCCTTCAGTGTGGTCACAGGCAGACCCACCGCCGTCACCTCCAATACTCTCCCTGCTGATGAACAAGCCAGTAATATATAACCCAGGCTACGGCTGACAGCCTGCCCTCTGCTCTGTGGGCCAAGCCTCGGGAAAGGCTGGCTGGCTCCACATTTCTCTCTGCTGAGGTAGAGGCAGCATAGAATCTGTCTGTAGGGAAAGGGAATAATCCTCCGTTCTCCATCAGACTTGCCCCTGCCAGCTCCTCTCCCATTGCCTGCAGTAGAGCGACAACCTGGAGCATCCTGGGGAGCAGCAGGACCTTGCTTGCTCCAGAGCATTTTCAGACATAGAAGAGCCAAGGGGCAGGATGCTAGGGATGGCTGACTAGCTAGGGATGGCTGAGAGAACTACACAGGGTGCCCATGGGTCTGCACCAGGACTGAGCTACTGCCCTGATCCTGTACTCCACTCCCTGGAGGCAATGGGAGCAGAGGAACAGGACCTCCAAGGGGAGCCCAAGGTCTGTAGCCCTTGCAGGGAGCAAGGTGCCCCCAGGGTACAACTGGAGCAAGTCCTTCCCAGATAACCCAGCCAGGCTAGTGTAGCACGTCAGAAGGGCAGGATTAGAGTCACCTACGTGATCCCGCTTCCTTGAGCAGGTCAGCAGGAAGGCACATCCCTGTTCCCTGTAAAACCACCACATGATTTAAGCCCTTAAATCATGCCCTTAAAGCCTCCATGTCACTAGCTGAGCCACAACCCTCAGGCATTGGCATGAGACCTGGAAGCTCAACTGTCCCTCTGAAACCACTGGATAAGTGTCTTCTCACCAGCACTGCATCCTAAATCTCAGGCTCAGAAACTGCCACCAGGTGGCTTGGTTTTGGGCCAAACAACTCTATTTTCAAGCACAGCCACCACCTGGATGTTGTCATCCTCATTATCCCCCATGGCAAAGCCCAATCTCCAGCCAGGCACCATCTCTCACAAGGAGCATGGCAGCAGCTTGGCAGCTGTCACTGGTGTCACATCGCCCCAGGAGGACGGACAACCAAAATGTGTCTGTTCTTGCAGGGATGGGGAGTAAAACACACACATGAATCTGAAGCTCATCTGCTTGTCTATCAGAGGGCTTACCGAAGGGTATTTAATTTCTTTTACCATTACAAGACTGCTGCTATGAGTTTGTATAAGGCTCAACAGCACCCACATGACATGGTGGGCTGGAAAACACGTACCTGCTCACTTCGGGGCTGAGCAACAGCTCACTGGAAGTTTTGTCTCAGGTGGTGCAACACACCCTTGTTCAGAGGTCCTGCCGCATCAGGCAAGCACAGGAGTGTTCCAAGAGATGCCTTGGTACCAGCAGCCCAGCCTGCAGGGACTGCTCGTCATGGGAAGGGAGAATGCTCCAGTTGGTGGCTCATGTGGTCCTGACTTTAAGCTGTTTCATTCAGCAGAAATTAAACCAAGCGAGTGACTTGAACTTGGCTGGATCAGACAGAACCGAGTCCCAGCAGCACGGGGATGCTTGAAAGCTTAGCTCAGGCTTTTTTCCCACTGGTACACATTTTCTACCATCCCCCCCTTGCCCTTTTGAAACAGCCAAACCAAAGAATTAAGCCCCCGCCCCGCTCCCCTCACCTCCCAGCACTTAGAAATTGCAGAGGGCTAAACAGAGATGTGTTGTGAGGAGGTTACCCACAAAGCTAAGGGAAAAACCACAAATAAAAGCAGCTTGGAGGCAAACCTGAGCCGGGCAAGACAGGACGTGCACGTGAGGAGTTTTACACAGAGAACAGCCCTCACACAACAGGCACCACGACCTGCAGCAGTGAAAGACAAATCTCCTTTCCCATCAGCTCAGGTGGATGAACCCACACAGATTTCCATATGGGAGAAGGTGGTTTTGCAGCACCACAGGCACCAGGGTCACCTAGAAGTGATGTTTTAGCTGTCATGATAAAGTACCATTTCAGGGCAAGCTGAGGGAGAGGTGCAGAGGAGGGATGGCGGCTGCACAATGGTCCACCCTCTTCCTCTTCTCCAGTACCTGGCTAAAACATGTCCCATCCCCGTGGAGCCAGCGGAGGGGTCCTACCAGCCGCTATCACCCAGACCCTCCTCCCCTGCAAATCTTCCCTCTCTTCCTCAAATGACTCTTTTGGCTTTCTAGGAAGCTACTTCAGGCCAACTCCAAGCAGCCACAACTGGCTCTTGAAGGGTGATGGGGCATCCCATCCCCAGCACCCATTTTCAGCTCATGTCTCTGCTGATGAGGCACCCCCCCAGTCCCTCTTTCCCAGCCACGTTCCTCAGAAGAGGTGCCACAGGCAGTGACCTCTGAGGTGACACTTCCCATTCTAAGGAGGCCCAATTCTACAAAACTCCTAGACAAGAGGGAAAGGAGCATTTTCCAACATCTTTCCACCAAAGGCACACACTCCACAGCTGCTATCCCCTGGGACAAACCCTTCTGCAGCATTTCTAGCCTCAAACAAAACAGTTCCTACAGGCACAGAGACATGAAGGTATTGGGGATCCCCTGATCACACTGTTACAAAGTGTGCATGGTCTCTCCCCAATGCCCAAGATGACTTCCTCTGGGAAGGAGATGAAGACATGTCACCCTCTAAAAATAATACCCTTGTTTGCAGCAATCACCACCTGGCAGATTCTCTGAGTCCCAGGGATGTGTGGCACACCTGGATGGTAACAGCAGCCAGGCTCCCTGGCACTAATGACAGTCTCCCTCTAGCCAAGGAACACAGTCTAAGAGGGGACAATGAGTCACTATTTTACATGGGATAATTCGACAGACCGCACTGCCTTTAACAGGAAAAATCATTCACTCTTCTCAGTATGTGCTCTGCTGGCTGGAACGCCATGGTCCATGGGCAAGACAGGGACAAGGGGGTGTGATGCCTCCAGGAAATGTTAATTCAGGGTGTGGACGAAGGCTCTAAGCTGTTCTCCATGGAAAGTGAAGGATGGGAAGAGCTACGTAGAGGGGTGAGTACATGTCCTGCTCTTGTTCCAGCCAGACAGGGAACGGACAAGCCTGCCAGAAGCAGCAGTGGTTGTGGTGAACGTCTGGAGGTGGAAACGCGTGGCTTCAGGGAACTGAAGTGGGACCAAAAATCCAGGCACACTTGCCTCCACCTGTGCGTGAGATTCCTCATGTCTGTACACAGTCGTCTGCTGTCTGGGACCCCATGCCTGGGGCTCACAGAACTGGAGTGCCTCTGGCATGTGGCATTGGGGGACAGGGCAGCAGCAGAGCTGCATCACCTATCTGTCTGATATTAGGGCACTTACACCATCCACAAAGTGAGAACGACTCCCAGCACGGGGCCCTCATGCACAGAAATATGAGGGCAGACAGACATAAGGACATCCCAGGAGCCCTAAGTGTGCACTGGTGTGGTTTCCATCCAGCTGGCGAAAGGCAGAGGGATGCTCCCTGCTTCCTCGGTGAGGGGTTGCGATGCCCCTTGTTCCTGACTGGCACCTACCCATAAACATTTCCATGCCTGATGACTTATGCTGGATGCAATAAAACTGCAGACAGCAGATACAGGGCACCCATTTGGCATTTGGCCTCCAGCACAAAGTGGCACCAACGCTAAGTGCCACCAGATTCCAGGTTTCTCCATCTGGACCCAGCTCAACACAGACACATTGACTTTCATAGGAAAATGCCTCAGCCCAGCCTCCCACATGCTGTGGTAACCTTTGTAGGGCAGGCAATGCCACTGTGCCAAGGAACAACAGCAGACGCCTCCTGAAGGGCTGGCGAGACAGAGGCAGCCGCCTTGCAGCTGACCTGACCCCCTTCCCCACCGCTGTCTCCTGCTGGCTGTCCCCCTTTGTCACTGACTCCTCAGTATCCTCTTGTCCCAACCAAGATCCCTGGTAAGAATCACACCTGGACAGGTGACACACAGGGTTGGCACAGAAATGTGACAATAAGGCCTATATCACATCACCACCCCCTTCCTCCAATGAAAGGATCCAAAAAAATACATTTCCAATGGGCAGTTGTCACTCCCATTTGGCACAGACCATGCTGGAGACGATGCTGGGCGAGATCAACCCCTGCCACATCTCAGCCTGCGTGCCCCATTCAGCACCACATGGGGGGTGGGATGGGAGAGGGGCAGCGGTCCAACGTTCAGAGCCATTTGGATTTTTCTCCAAACCACTAAAAAAAAAAAAGAGGGGCGGTCTCTCTGCTGAAAGTGCTCCAAAGAAACCTGGCAAGCGCTGCTGACAATGTAATCTCCACTGTCCATTTCTATTAATCCTCTTATAGCTTTAACAGGCACTGGTGGTGACTTTTCACCAGCCAAGGCGTGCAAGCAACTCCCAGCCGTGCAAAGCCAGCGAGACCCTGCGTGCAGCCCCCCACCCCGCCAGCTCCCATCGCAGAGGCATGTCCCAGCAGGCTGCTGGAGAACCTGCGTGGCCAAAGAGGCAATGGACTCATGTCTGCACGTTTGGCTTCTGGTGCCTGGATGACAAACCCAGCCCAGGGACTCCCTGTCTGCAGCGCAAGCTCAGCACTCCGCGGTCAGCGCTGGAGCTGGGAGATGATTTAGCATCACTGCGTTTGCAGCCAGAACTCCGTCTCGCGTGTGCCGAACACAACGGCTCAGGCAGCAGCCACAAAGGCAACGAGGAGATTTGAGGGGGTGTCATCAGATGTAGGTACCTTTTTTTTTTAAGCTGCTACAAAAAAGAACATTAAACTCCTGATGTGAGATTGGGTCTGAGCATCCTGCAGATTTCTACTGCCTGTCACACACACTGGGCAGGAAAATAATTATCTTTCTAACTTTATTTTTTGCCTTTTTTTTTTTTTTTTTCCCTAACAGGAGGCTGCCCACCCTTTAAAAAAC
>NW_015090880.1:12383034-12396171 GCF_001431845.1 Calidris pugnax
TTTTTTTTTTTTTTTCTCCCTAACAGGAGACTGCTCAGCCTTTAACAACCGCCTGGAAGAGACTCCTGAAACCTGAAATGCCTGGACTGTCCAAGCTTCAGCCAGATGATTCCTGTTTAGGGAGTGCTGGCTGTACCCAAGCCAGCACAGGGACCAGCAGTCACTGGTTCCAGAAGTGACTGCGATTCAGAAATCTGGCTGCTGGACACACTATAAAACCACTTGAGCATTACTCTGCATGCTCAAGACCCTGGAAGGTTTACTTAGGAAGAAGTTATTGCCATTAGGAAGAAGATACTAAAATTACATATGGAAGCTCATTGTTTTCTATAAAGCCTCATGAAAGCTCCTTCCTCTCTTGACTGCTGCTTTCTTACACAACTTCCTTTATGTTTCTGAAGGTAATTTTTCTTCATTTCTCACCGATGGAACCTCTTGGACCATCACAGTGTCACCAGCCATACCCAGGCAGAGGGTGTTGGCACAGTTGCCCCTTGGCTTGTGGCTCCCTCCTCCCCAGAGACCTGAATGACTCAGGCTTTTTTTTTTTTAATGGAAGGCTTTGTTATTCGAATTTAGTCAACTTGACTCAAGGCTCAGCCAGAGAAACCCTAATCAAGTGATGGAAAAGGGTGACAGCTATAGGATTAGCTTACAATAAATCATGCAGAGAGGGAAAGAAAGAATCCAGCTGCTTCAAGCAACCTGCCAAATGCCACAGCATCGTCTCTGGGGATCAGAGCAGGACCAGAGCCAACAGCAGCTGGACATTCTGTCCCATTCAGTGGTTCCTCCTAAACCCACACACGCCCTCGGTGGCAGGAGGCTCTGGTCAGCTGGTATTAGCCTAAGGCAGATGTCAGGAAGGTTTAATAGAAGGATCACAGGCATTTGAAGTGGTGGGCTGTATTTCGCTGGGGCAACGTGCTTAGCTCTCTGCTGTCACAAGGAATGCGACTGAGATCTTAATGGGAAACAGAAAATTAACAGTATCCAGCAGGAATATTGCCTCTGTGAGCAAATAAAATAACTGTGCATGAGCACCACGCAACCTTCTGTTTTCAAATGGTTAATTCCTCCTACAAGCCAAGCTAGAAGCTTTCCAAGAGCAATTTCTCTTCCCCATTATGCCTGTCGGTCTCCTGGCCCCGGCTGGCTGCTTGCATACATAATACAAGCCTGAACTGCCAGCATTTCCATTCCTTGTCAATAATCTCCTCCTTTCCAGTCTGCTGCTCGACAGGAATTGCAGCAGAAGGGCTTGCACTGGCAGTGCCAAGGCAGAGATCCCTGCCGGGAAGCACAGGAGGTGATCTTCAACTGGCAAAGCCGCCCCAGAGACCCACCTCTCCCCTGCACACCCACACTCGGTGGTGGTGTCCATACCCCTGCAGGCTCCCATCGCCGGGGCAGGCTCAGGCAAGCCACAGCTGGGCTCAGACAGCCACACGGGTCTACCAAGCCAAGAGCCCATCTGCACCAGCCTGCTGCCTTCTGCTCAGCTGCTGAGGCCACGGGAGGCCAGGGTACCAGGAGATTAGACTGGACTTGCTCAAAACCTGCCTGCCATCAGGTCTGGCTCAGGCAGATGCTGTTTGTGCCCTCCACACATAGGCTACCTACACACAGACAAGAGAAAATGAAGTCTCTTTAACATCATATGGCTCAATGACTTGCCTGCTGAATATGTTTCAGGCCATCTTGTCAGCTCCGGGCATCTGGAATTGATGAAAGCCCCAACAAGCAGATCTTGGAAAAAATGCACATTCAGCAAACCGTTCCCAAGGCACCACCTTGCACACAGCCGCTCCCCTCCAAGCGTTATTTCATAGTTCTTGCCGCTCTGGTCCTGGCAGGGTCAGCAGAGGGTCTGTGTCCTGCCTTCCTATGTGACAGCAAGTCATTAACCTGTGAGACTCACTGCCACAAGGTACAGAGCAAGAGGCTTTACAGTGTGTTGAGGAGATGCATGAGCTTGCAGAGGAGGACAGGAGCTAATTACAGCCTGCTGGAGACTAGGGAGAAGCATCTCCAGCACACAACTTCTCATCACGCAGCTCCTTGTGCCTACTTCTGCTGTATTTAGTAGTGGGTGTTGCCTGAAGCCACCAAAGAGCCCTGTCTCCCCAGCCAGCACATTTAAAAGAGGACACAGACATCTCCAGTGTCACTGCAGCACCGAGACGTGACAGATCCAGCATCAGTGGTAGCGACTTGTCTGTGTGGTTGCTGGATTTATCTCCCTGTTGCTGGTTAATCCCTGGGAATGGCTGTTAGCACAAAGTGCTCTGAAGACATCTCTTACAGGACATAGAATCATAGAATCATAGAATGGTTTGGGTTGGAAGGGACCTCAAAGATCATCGAGGTCCAACCCCCCTGCCATGGGCAGGGACACCTCCCACTAGAGCAGGGTGCTCAAGGCCCCATCCAGCCTGGCCTTGAACACTTCCAGGGATGGGGCATCCACAACTTCTCTGGACAACCTGTTCCAGTGTCTCACCACCCTCATAGCAAAAAATTTCTTCCTGATATCTAATCTGAATCTTTTTTCTTCCAATTTAAAACCGTTTCCCCTTGTCCTATCATGAGCAAGGTCTAACAGAGACCTCAGGAAGAGGGGAACCAGGAGTCTTGCATCTATGCCCACCCAGAAGCTGCCGATGGTGGGCAACTGAAGCAAAACTCCACCAGCCTCATCCGCCTTGTTTCAGTCTCTCAGGGCCTGTGTCTGCTGGCCCATTCAGCTAAAGGGAAATCAATCTCTCCAATACTGCCAGGAGTAAACTTGGAAAAGACCCAGCTGTGAATATGCTGCCCCTGCAGCCTTGCCAAAAGGAAGGGCCCAGCTCTGCAGATGTTGCAGGCCTGAACTTGCCGCCTTCCTGTGCCGTGGAGAAACATGACCGCGCAGAGCTGCCTGCTTGCAGGGCACCAGGATAAGAATGGGGACGGGGAATTGCTGAGAAGCTTCTAACCTCCAATTAGTTTGTGCTAATTTCCCAGCTCTCTGCCTTGAAGAAAGCCCTCCGGAACAGGGGAGCCAGCCCCAGCGACACCCACACCCAGCAGCTCCAAACAAACATCACCTTTGAACCTCATGTCAACATTACCCGTCTTGCTGCAAGGTCAGTAATTCCCAGCACAGAGCAGTGAAGCAACATCTGGCCAGAGAGCAGCTTTGGGTCAGGTTTCACGCTAGTGGTGAGGCTGCAAATCCACGGGGAGAGCAGCGTTCCCGGAGAGACCATTCCATGGGACAGCTCAAACCCCCCTCCCAGAAGGGCTGGGAGAGCAGCCAGGAGATGGAGGACTATAAATCAAGTGGCATTCACAAAGAGAAGAATAAGCTGTGAGCGCTGTTGTGACAAGAGCCCAGGACTCTCCCTCCATACCACAGGTGACAAGATGATGGGAAGGGATCCACGAGCCACAACATGCCCTGTGCATCGCCGTGAAGGTCCAAAACATTTGAGGGCAAAACTCACAGAATCACAGAATTGTCAGAGTTGGAAGGGACCTCTAGAGATCATCTAGTCCAACTCCCCTGCTAAAGCAGGATTGCCTAGAGCACATTACCCAGGACTGCCACACACATAGAGCATCAACAGAGTTGCCAGCACCTGTTCATCTTCCAAGTGCAGGCTAGAGACTTGCTGACCTGCCACTTGAGCCACTGCAGAGACCTTCAGAAGAGACTTTTTGGGGAGAAAGCAGCTTCAAGTCCAGCTGCATAATGCTCGGAGGGAGTCTATGAAAATAAGTCCCATTATGAAAAAGCTGGGTCTCACCAGCATCGGGTGCTTCTTCAGGACAGCAGGTCTCAGCAGCGGTGCTCAGCCATGCTTTGTTCACACAGCTGTGTAAACAGACTCATCTGAGAGCGACACCAGAGTCGGGTCCGGGGCAGTGTGGTTTGCAGCATCTCCCAGCTGCAGAACCACCTTCACAATGTGACAGACCACCAGGAGGGCTTGGTGACAGCCATCGGGCAGAGCAGCACCGGTGGGAACTCTGAATGCACTTGCCTTTCGTTGCCTCAGTGCATCGGAGATGATCATTGATAAGGTGGGGGGAAAGTAGGACGTGCTAACAGACAGGGAGGCAACCAGGGCTTGAAGGAAGGGCTGGTGCTCGGAGAGCCCAGCTGTCAGAGCAGAAAGCTCTCGCCGCTGCACAGGGAAGGACCGGAGACTGCACAGGGTGGTGTGGGCAACTGGGACAGCAAAAGTAGGCAAACACTGAATCCACATGCAGTCACACCCTCAAAACCCTCGACCATTTTTAATACCAAAAGGTGATTTTCATCTCAGCACAGAGCTGCCAAAGGATGTGGGTTATGTGGCCAGGCTTTTCTGCGCGGGTAGATGGTGACGAGCCACCTCGGCTGCGGATGTAGTTGCTGAACCCAAGGGTGACAGAGCTGCTGCACCTACTAACCAGCGGGGAGAAAAATGGCTTTCTTCCACCTGGAAAGACCAGCTCTTCCCAGCCAAATTCCCATCAATCTGCCTGCCCAAAATTTACAATTGTTTTACCTAATCAAAGCTCATCCGAATAATAAGAATTCAGGGCACTACGGGGAAAACACGAGCAGCCAGGCCAGCCAGGCTGTTCCCCTGCCAAGCTGCAGGAATTCCCCACTGGCTGGCTCAAGGCTGGACATCTCCATATCCTAAAGCCACCCCTGCTCAGCGCCATCCCAGCAAGCTAAAGGGAATGGATTTCCACAAGCTGAACAGAGTTTGAATTCCTTCTCCAAGGCAAGGAAGATCTGGTCTATCGAGAAACGTAATTCAGGCTTTTGCAGATCATTGCCTCTGAGCCTTCAAAAGGTGGGAGCTGGAAAGGGTTACAAGGCAGGGATCTGCAGAAAGGACATTCACCCCAGTTATCCCAGTAAGGGCTGCTGCAAAGGGCCTGGGAAAAATGAAACCTGCTCAATAGCATTACAAAGAAATATTGGGAGAGAGCTCAGCTTCCCTCGCACTAACTTGTGCACTAGCAAGCCAGCATAAAGATGCCCCCACGTCCATGGGTCCTGCCAGGCTGGGTGGGTCAGCACCAGGTTCAAGATGGATCTCTGACGGCGTGGCTGGGCTCCAGATCCCACACAGTGCTCCCCCACTGCCGGTCACCAACTTTTCACACCAAAAGGCCATTTTAGGCAGCTGTCCAGGGCACGTCACAGAGATGCCTGAGGCTGATGTTGAGACATATTTGCCAACTACTGGGGAGTGTGTGTGCCCGAGGCACCATGGTGTGTTTGCTTTTTGCAGTCAGCGGGGCTCAGACTGAGGGCATGCTGCAGGGCACTCCTGTGCTCTGCCAGATTCAGCCCAGCAAGAGGGGAGCAGATATGTGGGGGCTGTTAGATGTTGGGGTGACAGCTGAGGGTATTGGCTGCTGCAGGTTCATTTGGCTACCAGGTGGCCTTGGCTTGCTTGGCCCCACGAAGAGGGGACAGGCACTGGTGGCTGCTGAAACCAACCGTGCTGCCTCCTGCAAAGTCTGTAGATGTCCCAGTGCCTGGTGGTGCTGCTGCAGCCCCCATTTGCTGACCACCCAGCACACCACGTCTCCTGACAGCCCCAGGATTGCAGAGCCGTTGGCACTGGGGAATGCTGGGTATCACGTCTGCATGGGACGCGAGTCACACAATGCCACTCCTCACACCGTGTCCTTTGGCTCCCCTTCCCTGTTCTCATACATGCTGCGTTCATCATGCTGTGAGCATCACGATCTCCTTCCAACACAATGAACGTAGCACTGGCTTTGCTCCCCTGCTCATTAAAATTATCAGAGAAACAAAACCAAACTATATGTCCCAGTGCTTCCTCCTACACTGGGTGATCTCCTGTGAAGAACATCACAAAGAGAGTTTATCTATCTGAGCAGTGGCTCAGATAGTAGCTCAGCTCCTGGGGACACAGAGTAACTCTTTCTTCCCACCTTTGCCCATGTAGGACTTTGATCTACACCGCCTCTTTGGCTTGCCAGCGGAAGCCATGTGCAACTGGGAAAAAGAGAACAGAGTGAGTCCAGAGGAGATGTCAACTGATTTTCCTGGATAATTTACTGGAATTGCTGCAAACCTGCACCAGAGTGAAAATTGGGCCGGACAGAATAAACCTGGACAGCCAGCAACGAAGCAACAATCCCAGCATCTGAAGATGAGCCTCAGGAAAGGAAGACATCTGTGCAGGGCAGCAGCGTGTGTAGGGTGCATTTAGCAATACCGCCCACCATCCAGCCCAGGATTTTACTGCCGTTGTGTTTGAAGATGGGAAAAATTAAAAGATCCATGTGAAATAGTAGAGAAATCACAGAGGGCTTGTAGTTGAACATAGACCTGTCCCAAAGCTGCAGATCCAGACAGGAAACTGAGTCAAGGTCCCCGTTTACAACAGCAGAAGCTCCATGGGGGCAGATACATGTATGGGAGAGAGCAGACTGGTCAGAGAGGCTGACAGCAGAGGCTGGGACAGCAGAGTCCCAGAATAGGGGGTTCAACTCTCAATTGATACCAGTCACTCCCCTCCACCCATGAAAGATTTTACTGAGGGTGAAAAAAATACCCCCAGCTCTTACAGTAGCTCCATTTGTCCCTGTTTTCAGCATCAGCGCAAGCCCTGCAGTGAAGGCAGGACCTAGGCATGGCCATGTTCACCCCAGGCCACTGAAGCTACTCTGCGAGATGTTCCCTCCCTCTCAGATCACTAATAGTCTTTAACTGCCTTTTAACAAGTAAAGTTTTGGGCATTTGCCAGCTGTGTCTCAAAGACTGAATGTGAAACATTCCCCCTTGGCCCCACGGAGGTATTTGGGGAGTTAAGCTCTCCTTTGGGTACTCGACTCCGAGTGGGAGTAACGGGAGTTCAGCACCTAATGCCTTTGTAGTTTCCTGGCTTCTGACAGAGGGTCCTGGGAAAGACAGCTGTGTTTGCACTGGGATTACGATGGAGGGTTTGTCACGCTCTCCATTCAGATGTTTGCGGGAAGCAAGGACCAAGAAAGAAAACCCAGCACATAATAAAGCCCAGCACCCCCAGGACTGCCCTGGCCACCGTGTGAGCACTCATCTCCCAGCCTCAGACCTGAACGATGATCACCAGAAAGTCCTTCCTGCACCACCACAGGCAAAGGTCCTACTGCCCCCAGAACATGTTTTTGTGGAGTCCTTTCTGCAGTATAAGTAGGAGTGGTGGGGTTTGGGGAGTGGGAACAGCAGAAACCACAGGTGTGATATGCTGCCAGAGAGAAACAGCCGGACTGGGATGGCAGAGGGATGTGGGACCAGCGAAGGCTGGATCCACCTGGCAGAGCCACCGAGACATGAATCTCTCCTGCAGGCAGAGAGTTAACTCCCGGCATCCTAAGCCCCCTCCTTCCCCCTCCCAAACCCCTCGCATGTATCAGAGATTCTCAGGAAACTGTAGAAAGCCAAGAAGGACTAGAGAAAGCATTCCTCATGAAAAGCCTGGCTCTCGGGAGCAGATGGGCTTCATTACTACTGCCCCGCTCTCAGCAATGGACTGGGCAGATTCTGCTACCATGACAGGTCACAGCTACAGCATTTCATGTCTTCTTCAAGCATGGCAGATCTGAGGGCTTTCCAGCCCACATTGCCCAGCACCTTGGCAGACAAACGTCACTGCACTTAGTGGGCTGGCTCCTCGAAAGGCAGCAGCTTCACAGCGCTGAGACCAGGAATCTGAGCCAGCCAAAACTGCCACACAACAAAAGCGAACAAAACAAAACCGAAAACCCAACACCATCTCTGAGAGCATCATAGATTTCACATCTGTTCCTGCCCGTGTTTGAGGCATTAGCCAGGGTGAAGGCAGCGCAGCCCTTGTTATCTGGAAGGCTGAGGACACGTGTCAGCCAGCTGCCAACATGACCCAGTCTCTTAAAGCCTTCACTGGCCAAACCGTGCTCATGTCCCAAGGCAGTGCCTGAATTTCAGCCTGAAAATACCTTTAAGCAATGGGGAGGAACTGAGGTCTAAAATAGGCTCTTGCCTGCTCTGAAAAAAAAATCCCTGTTTTGTAAATTCTGCTAATACATAAGTATGTAAGTAGCTCTGTTCAGGCTAGGTCTAGGTGCAGTTTTAGGTTCAGGGACTAGTGCTCTGCAGGACCTCACTCAAATCACTTTGAGTAAACTCAGTAATTTCCGTCTCTCTATAATAATTTGTCCCCCCTGAAAGGACAAATCTTGAAGCACAAGGTCAGAGATGACTGATAGTTCACAACAGTAACCACTGACTTTGGATGCAGAGCTCAGAAAACCTGTAAGGCCAGATTTGCAAAGATCAGTAGCAAGAGCTTCTCCAGAACTTGCTAGTGCTGAGAGATGCTGGGATGAAAACCAGAAACCACCCCAAAGCTGGCAGAGAGTGGTGGGAATGGGTACCTTCCGTATCCGCCTTGGCACATCAGAGGGCTGCTGAATGATGAGGTTCAGTTTCCTGCCTGTGATACGTGCTAAGTACCCTTGATGTGGCCTCTGGCATTGCTGCCCATCTCCCTGTAACACCCCAGTCTTACTCTCTCAGGATGGTGAAGTCATATGTCCACTTTGGGAGCAACTGGAGGAAGCTTTGCTCTGTCAGTGACCAGAGAAGATCCAACTGGCTGATGCAGGAACAGAAAAGGATGGAGAGAGGGACCTTGCTGCTTCACTGCCTGCAAACCTTTCTGGAGCAGTATCACAACCTTGCACTACTATGACCCTGCTTCTGGTGTCTCTCATCAAAGGCTGAGTGTGTCTAACTCACAAAGCCCCCATGGAAGTCTGACTACTCACAGTGACTGCAGGTCGTGAAAGAACATGGAGAGTGCCGAAGCCAGCGCTAAGCATGTGCTGCTAAAAAGATGTACGAAGCACCAGCCAGATGCTGCAGTCAGACAGAACTGGGGCAGAAATAAAGCAGCACTGAGGGGTTTTCCTTCTTTCTTATTGGAGAAGGTGATTCAGTGCTGGAACAAACTAGAAAGAAAAGGAAACGCAGGACTCCCCATCCCGCAGGCTGCCTCTGTGCAAGGTCTGTTTTTATCCCCCCCAGTAACCTCCAGTACGCACAAGCCACTGGACTGAATAGGGAAGGATGGGGCAAGAACAGAATAGCCCGGCTTTACGCAAAGGTCTCTCAGAATCTGACTGAATTGCTTAGGCTGCCTCTTCCTCCTTAGTGCCTCTTCCTCCAAACACTTCTGGGATTGTCCCCCGGACTGCAGTGGGACTTTTTCTCAAATAACACTGGTCAGAGGTGGAAGCCTCAAGAAGGGGATGGTTATGTGAAATGCTTCGTGTATCACCCCATTGCCTGTCATTAGGAAATATGTTCTTTTGGGATGGAGGAGCTGCTTATTAATGGCTTAGGAGACTGCAGGTTCATGCATACATCACTCTGGGGCCTCACTACTGGCCTGAAAACTGCCAGATCTCTGGATGTCAGTACAATTTGCCTACTTTTGGTTTCACCAAAAGACCTACTATGGGGTGACCCCAGAGCACTTTTAATTAAGGTCTGCAAAAAACACAGATGCAGATGAACACAGGGCCTTACCATCTCCCACTCACCCCTCTCTGCCTCCTTCAGATGTTCTCCCTTCTCTCTACCCCACATCTGTACTAGCACAGTCATCCCCAGCTCCCCCGTGGTTGCTGAAATCAGTGCAGTTCCCCTGAGAACAGCAGTAACCAAAGCTTTGAGGTAGACAAGGACCAGCAGCCACCAGCATTTACTGCTGTGCCAGTCTAGACACACTACGACCAGAGTTAGATGGAATAAGGGTCTGAGAGCCCCACTGCTTATTCCCACCTTCTCTGTGCATAAAACGTGTGGTATGTAGAAATCAGCACAGCCACCACTATGATGCACCACCCCTGGAGGAGACAGCAGAGGAAGATCAACTCAGAAGATGGATGACAATCACGCTGAGACCAGGAGGGATCTCCTGGATGGACACCAGTACAATCAAGTCACCCTGGTGGACCATGTCACTTCCAGCACCAAGCTGGGATAGTGTGAGGATTGGCCAGGAGCTGAACATATCTGCCCACATCACCAGTCCGGATGCAGGAGGGCCTGGAGATGCTGAAAGCATCCAGCCAAACCCCGTATCTAGCCATTGTGACAGTCTGTAAACTCCACCTGCCAGTGTGCTCAGAGCATCCCTTTAACACCTTCCTGTGACACAGACATTCTGCTTCTGGCCATGCGTCTGTGAGTCTGGAGCGAGACAGCTGAAGGCCAACAGGCCAGACGGGTCATCGCCACCCTGAAGAGAGCAGGAGACAGTCCATGTGCTGCAGCTGCACCCCACGGCCAGGGCCGATAGCCCCTGTGGCCACCCACTGGTACAGTCAGTGGCAAGGAATGCTGACAAGGAACGCCACAACCAGGGATAGGAAGTCAATGGACACTCAAACCCACATGTGGATGCTCTCCCTGGGGAGCACTGAGACCTCTCTCACCTCTCCTGAGCACCAGTGAGGTTGGCAAACACACCCGAGCCCATTTCTGCCTCCAAGGAGGTACAACGGGGCATTCTGCCGCTGCCTGCAGTGCAAACCAATTCAGCCCAGCACCAAAATAACCAACTCAGCAGCATTTAGGAGCGGAGTTATTTCAGCACACGCTGGTGTGTGGGTGTTCCTAGGGCAGAACAAGAAAGCCTTATTTCAGCACAGCCGAGGAGTTCACTGCAAACCACCCCAGCGCCCCACTGCCCACATGGAGTTAAAAGTGGGAAATGCAAACAGAGGAGGCAATTCCTGCTCCCGGAGAGGAGCGAGCCCTTAGCACTCTCAAACGTAAAGGTTCCGGGCTATATCACCGTTCCTCCCGTGTCGTACGCCTTGTCCGGGTCACAGGATGGTTCGGGCTCAGTGCTGTTAGCAAGGATTAATTCAGCACGTAACACATAATGGACTGTGGGTGGCCCAGGAATGGTGACCTGCTGAATCCTCCTAAAGACGGAGAAAAAGATCTGGCTGCTCCTGGGGGAAACTCGTAGCGCTGCTGCTGTTTTTTTTAGCATTTTTCTTCATTATTATATAGAAACCAAATGACACCAGGCGACTAGAACTCCAAATAACCTCAAGGCAACCATCACTTTAAACATGACATTTTTGTCTGCAAGTGGTTTACCTATTATTGTAACTTGTAACTTCTAAAATTCAAGTAATTGGCCTCAGTTTGCTTTCCTTCGGGATAAAAAAAAAAAAAAAGAAGCAATTTTTAGCTTGTTTCTTTTCTGTATTTGGTAATGACCTTTTCTCTGCTAGTGTGAGTTTTTCACAGAACTAAAGAGGAAAAGAAAAACTGTAAACCGAAAAATAATAAGGGAAAGAAATGGCACAAAAATGAAAGCTAGAATCCAGGGAGACAACTATGTAGCTAGAAAATAACCAGATTTTAGAAAACACGTGTATCACTTTAATTCACCTCTTTTGTGAACCTTACCGGTCAAATCTGCAGAGGGTGTTCACCATCCTCTCAAATGGGCTTCCACCGAGTGACAAACACCACTGGTTTCCACCAGGTCAGGATCCCTACCCCAGACCCATCACCATCTACAGGACCTTGCAAAAATCACACTTGCCTGGTATGAAGGAAACAGATTTGCAGCCTATTAAGGGCATCGCATTTCCCAAAGCTTCAGCTGGCCAGACCTCCCCAGGGAGCGTTCCAGACCCAAAGTCCCCCAAATCCCTCTTGAGATGCCATCACCATTACCGTCACCTGGCTTGCTCTGACCTGACAGGAACTCTGCGTGAAACTGTGTTGAGATCATGCAAGGGATTAAAGTCAAGTAAGCACAGAAAGTTCTGCTGACTCAGACACGTAGAAGTCTCCTTTTGAAAACCAGAGTCCTAAAAAGAGGCACATTTTCCAGTCAAATACTAGAAAGCGAATCCAATGTAAAAATCTCTCTGGCAGGAGCCCTGGAGATTGAGCCCCATTAAGTGCTGCACTTTTTACTGAACAGACCCAATATTAAAATAAGATGCATATATTGCTTCTTTTAAAAAAAAAAGCTACTAAGGAATACAATACTGATTGTGGTCTTCTGGGATTACTTTGACAAACTTCATACGCTCCTCTAGAAATAACAAATGCTTTGCCGAAACTTAACTCCTTTTCAATCTTACTCAGCCAACAAGTTAAGACTTTTTATTTTTAGGAAAAAACACATTAAAGCGATGGAGCAGCCCCTATAAAAGGAAAATCGCATTACATTTAGTCCACACTGATAAAATTCCACTAACATTTCAGTCAAATCAGCCTCTGGATTTTAAGATGTAACTTTAAAGGCCCCATTGATGGATTGCTGCTGTAATCAGAAAACATTAGTACATTGTTAAAACTACAGGAATTACCCAATAACATCTCTTAGGAAAGAGGAGCTAATTTCCCCAAAAGAGCAGAAAGCAGGCAGGGAAATAAATAACGCTTCCAGTACAAAACTGTTTATATTTTAGTTCTCTTATGACTGAATTGTTTCCCAACGTGGAAGCTATTTCTAAGAGCACACACTAGAGACGTCCCTTGAGCAATTCAACCAGATTCCCCGGGACTTTCAGTGACAGACTGAAACCGACACTGGTGGAAGTGTCTCCCTGTCCCAGCCCCGAGAGGTTCTGCTCGAAGCCGCACACACTTTTCATGCCCCGCTTTCACGAAACCACGAAATTTCGCTGCCAAACGGCCCCGCCGCGATGGCCAACCGGTCACACCAGGGCGAGCAAACACCACGGCGAAGTTCAGCCGTCCCAGCCCAGAAACGTGCAACCTCCGGGCGAGTTCACCGCCTGACTCCCCCCTGGGGGATCGGCCCCTCTGGACCAGCCCGGCTCTTCCCCGACACCGACGTGGGGTTTGAGGAGCCGGCGAGGGGGCTGACGGCGGCCCCCGCCACCCCGCACCCTGTCCCCCCGCCCCACCGACCGCCCGGGGGTCCCGGTGCCGGCGGACCCACCTGGGTTGAGGCTGCTCTGGAAGTAGAAGACGACCAGCAGGAAGGAGCCCAGGCCGGCGGCCAGCGCCAGCCGCGGCGCCCGGCTCCGCCGCATCCTCCGCCGCGGCTCGGGCGGCGCAGCCCAGCCCAGCCCAGCGCCCCGGGC